>NC_052616.1:26121251-26421251 GCF_016545825.1 Eucalyptus grandis
AAGAACTTAACATCTCCCTCACTGTCAAGCAAGCAAGAACTTATTTCATGCCGCTAGAAAAAGGACATATTCTGCGCCAATTCTCAGTAATTGTGATCTTATACTTCAATACATGTCGTATCTCACCTCAGGAGGACCTTAAATAAGACAGTTTGTCATATGAAGTTTCCTTACTAGATCAATGGCAGAGGACAGGTGATGTCTCGGAGGAGTTCGGGGCGTCCTGTCCAGGACCTGATGAGCTCCTGAGAGAGAGGATCCAAGCAAGTCCTGCACCGGTGGGGTAAGCTTCGCGAGGCTTGCGCGATTTCTCTATGACCACAAACCCCGCCCGAATGAGTGCATGCGCACAGGACACGCCTGCTATGCTCCCTCCTACGATCACAGCCTTTGGCTTTGGTTTCAGCTTCTCTTGTTGAGAAGATCGTGACTGTGACTCATGACTTCTGTTGTAGCCTCTCCAGCTCTTGCTCTGCGTTTCTAGTTCATAAAGGAGAGACTGTCCAAGATTCCCAATTGTTGGGCTCATTTGCGATATATAATGCAGGACGTGGAATCCAGGAGTGAAAGAAGGTATTGGGAAGTAGAAGACAATTGGGTCATTGACAAATTTTATGTGCTGATAGGGATCACCAATCACCACGGGGCTAGTATAGCATTACCTCATGAACCTGTTCTTCTGTGAGTGTCTCTTGAAAATGACGCTTTTTATCATTATATGTTCGCTAGTTAGCTAACTTTGGGTCGTCTAAATTTTATTTTAAGCATAGAGTCATCATTGCAACACCATCAAATGATTAACAAATCAACAAATGATTAAAAAGAAAGCATAGTGGTCTTGTTTGATTATGCAACTCTATCTTTGCCTTTAAACTCAAGATTTTCTTTTTGTGACAAAAAAAAAAAAACAAAAAGAGATTTTTGTATAGCTGTTCAATTAATGAAAAGATGTAGTTGTAAAGTTATTATAAAAAAAAAAAAATCACGTAAGTAGATAACATGTATTGTTTTACTACGCTTATAATGTTAAAAAATAAGAGATCCCAATTTTTTGAGACTTTATATATGATACACGACTCATATCCATCGGCAAGTATCATTTGAAAATTCGAAAGAATCGCTCTTTATCCCAATCCATGGTGATGAACAAGAATTGTGGGAAAAAGAAAAATTACCATTACTATGTATAAAGTAGGATGCGTTTTGGGGAGAAAAACCATTTCCAGCCAAATGTTTTCTTACTTTTTCCCTCGTTTGGACATTAGAAAATGAATCGGTATGTTTTCCATTGACCGAAATTGGCATGCTAAGACTTTTTGGAAAATAGATTTCCCTCCCATGAAAGTGGAAATCATTTTCCCAGTGCTTCCAATGCAACACGATTGAGTATCTTATTTCTACTACTTCCCTCTCATTGTCATGCTCCAGGATCAAAAAATTGATCACTTTCCATGAAATTGAAGTTTGAGTAAAACCATTTCCTTTGTTGATAAATTATAATGTGAAACAAATCAGAGTGCATATAAATTGAAGGTAGAACCAGAAATATAACTGAACCAACTATAAAGAACTAGTTCGGTTCCAAGTTCTTGCAGTTATCAATTAAAAAAAAAAATTTAACTGATACTATGCAATTTGGTTCTTGATTCATTGGTAAGAACCAAACTAGGAACTAATGAACCGAGGATTACATATCATAAGTGATGTGTATTTCTTTTATGTGTAATTCCTTTGTATATTTAATGAGTGAGTGTTTATTTAATCTTCTCTTTTCCTTTTAGATGTGGATTGTCTTAGTAAGGTAGATTGTCATCGGTAAATAGAGTTGATGGTTGAAATGAAATGAATATGTATGATGAGTTTTCTAATAATTATTTTAATTTAATTAATAGTAATTTTTATTTAAAAATATTATTAGTGATTAATGTTTGTTGTTTCTTTTAATTTCAGGTAGCCATAATTTTGAGCAATTTTCATGAATGATTGAGAATTTGAAGCTCTATAATTTAGGTTTTATGTTACGATGTTCTGAACCATTTTTTTCTTATTTATTTTGATTTTCATATTCATCTCTTGTGGATTGTTGCTATTGATGAATGAAAATTTTTGTTGTTGTGCTCATTTTACTTGCCAAAAATGAAAGCGAAAAGGAAAAAAAAAAAAAACTGGTCGGTTCAACCAATTATATTTAAAGAATGCGTTAATTTCAAGATGTATTTGGTACATTTAAGTTCTAAAAATGAATAGATCTGTTCTGAGAATTTGAAGTGAAATTTGAATCGATCTTGAATACCACAGCCCGTCCTTAAAACAAAGCTACCTTTTTTACCAAGACTGAAAAACTAGAGTGTTGGGCCGTTGGAGTGAAGAGCAAAATCTTGGGCTCAACTAAATCCGATCTTTTGCCTCAATTTTACATACCATATCTAACATCAAGTCGGAAACCAGGATAGAAACAGCCCGAAGCTCCGCCAATGAGTTTGGTATTATGTATGTACTGGTGGCGTATATATTTTTGTCATATCAATTAGGATAATGTGTTATTTCGGTGACGAGGCGCTATTTTTGTTGACTAAACTGTATCCAATCTGTTCAAACTACAGACAATTTCTGTTAGGATTGACCAAGGTTTATGGCCCAACCAATGCATGTGAAATGGATTTTGGCTTCATCCTACAGTACTGGTGGTAGATATCCATCCCAGAGGCTACACCGACTCCCTGCACAGTGGTGGAAGGGGCAATTTTCAAGTGGTGACTCCAATGTCACAGTCCAAGATAGAAACCGATCACTTCCATGCAGTCAAGATGCCAATCGTGGATTTCGACAACGAGAGATCGGTGATTCTGCCATGCAGGCTGGGTATCGACCTCCAGTCAATTCAAGAAGGCATTTTGTTCAGAGCCAATCATATGTGTCTCGCACATTGTGAGTTCTTGTCTTGAAACTGACCCTTTTCTGTTTTCAAAAACATGATGCTCACAGAAATCCAATTTTCAATTTTCTGACCACACAGAGGACTTCTCCTGCCTCTTCTATCCTCTAAACATGTTAGGAAATCCTTATGATGTTCAGAAAATAAAATCAATCAAAGAGAAGCTACTAACATGTTTGATGGTTGAGTAATAGACCATGCAGATGTTAGAACATTTAAATGATATTATCGAAGTCGAGAAGGCTGTAGGAAAAGCTGAGGCATAAATAATAGTATATTACGAAGATTTCAGAAATACGTGTCAAAGTCCCGAAGGCGCCGTGTCAAAGTGCGAAGGCGCCGGACTTTAGTGTCGGGTACGACCTACATAGGAATACGCCGGCTCGACTAATTCCAGGGCGAACGTGAATGCGAGGCAGGAAGACAGGGCTACATCTTTGAAGTGACCATTACATTTTCTTAAAGCTAAATCTTTGAGGAAGCGGATATGTTCGGGCCGTTGTAAGTCTCTGAGGCTCGGATTGTAAAATCATGGTATCGAAACTACGTGGGATTGATGAATCGTGGCTGAGCCCAATCATACAACGGCTAGTGATGCGGTTTGGATTCCACATCAAGATTGATTTGATTGATTCAATCTATTTGATTGACGATTGGATCTTGAAGACAAAAACTTTCTATACGAAGAAGCTTTATGGAAACCAAGATTTCGTTTGTATGAAGCGTCGAATCGGTGGGATACCTTTGTCACTCGCATTACCAAAATCCTTCCCTAGGAGAATCTGGAAGGCTCAATCAAGGTATATTGGAAGACGATTCTCGGGATCTTGTCCAACGGGTAACAGGTTGGAGGAGTATTTAGAATCATGGACCGATGAGCAAGTAAGAGACGGGCGTAAAATTTATAATTCCAAAGTACGGCGATTTTTGATCATATACTTGTCTCTTGAGAGCTTAAACGTTTGTAATCGTGAGAGAAATACCAAAAAGAGTGACTTATGAGATAGTGTATCTACTCTTAAGTGTTTGCACTTCAAAGTTGTAGTCTGCTGTTGATTGCATAGAAGTGGGATCAGGCCAAGAAGGCTATCGGTGGAGGAGTGGACGTGAAGCAGTTAAAAAAGAATCCACTTATAAATCTTGTGTTCTTATTCTCTTCCTAACTCCTTTATTTTGTTCATAGAAAGTCACATAATACTTTATTTCAGTTTAATCTCACTTGCTATAATTTAGTGTTATTAAGTTCTTTCATAACGATGAGATTGCAAATGAACTAGTAAGCGTAATTGTCTTACGGTGGTACAAAATACCATTTTCAGCTCTTTCATCAATGAGTGAACCTCTCATAATCTTCATAACTCCACCTTTAGCTATAAACCTACAGCTGTTAGCATCAGAAAGTTTACCCAAAGAGATGAGGTTTTCTTCAAACCAGAATGTGTCGATGTTGTCCAAGGTTTAGATCATGCTGTTGTATCTTAATACCGATCAGTTAATCCCATCTATTTTGCATTTAGCGTTATTTCCATTGAAATAACTCCACCATTATATTCTTTTGTATGTGGAGAAGCAATCACTGAATTAGGACATGTCGTGCGAGCGACTTGAATGAAGAATCCAGCTACACTTGATGTTTATGTCATACTCTATTAATAATCAATCTTCATTTTCTTCTTTAGCAACTCCGGCAGGTGGGATTTTCGTTTCCCGATTTTGTCATATTCTATTAATTTCTGATTGTTCTGCGGTTTGCATCCCTTAATTTTCTTTGATTCATATGATTTTCTCTTCTTGCTTTGCCTTGAGTTTTAGACAATTGTCTTGATATGCCCTGGGCTTATGACGGTTGCAAATTAGATCCTATGCTTAATTTAATCTACTCCACTACCACCATTGCTTCTCTCAACAGACCTTCCTCGAGCTACTAGGCCAACCCCATCATCATTACGCCTTCAAAAGTCAATTTTGTGTCTAGTTTAGCTTATTAAGAAGAGTAGTCTTGACATTTCAAGATCAATAGTTTTCTTGGCCAAAAGAACAACTCAAGTCTTGTACTTGGCCAAGGGACACTTAAGTGCCATAGCATAGTACACTTAAATTTTTCACATTCGAAAAAAAACGGATCGCAGGTGCCACTCGGCCAAAACGCCAGCGTGGGCGTTTTTCAGGCAGCCAGCCCAAGCGGCGTGCGTTTCTTCTTATTGGCATTAACAGCTTTTAATGATTGAATTAATAGTGGTAAAAAAAAATTAAAAAATTCATTAAATTAATTTTTAAAATTAAATTTAGTTAAAATATTTAAAAATAATAATTTTAAAATTAGAGATTTAGTTAAAAATATTAAAATAATAATTTTAAAATTAAATAGTTGAAATATTAAAAAAAATTAAAATTTACAAATTTAAAAAAAAAAAAAAGTGGGGTTAGCGGTAGGGATCTCGGCTTCTACCGTCGCCCGGCCTTGTGGCTAGGGAAGGGTGGCGACGGCTTGGGAGGTCGGCAGGTCGTCGGGCCCGGCGGTCGCGACCACACGGCCGGCGTGGCGGCTGCGAGCCCTCGCCCGAATCACCGGCGGGCCGCGAGCCCTCACCCGAATCTGGCGGTCGGTGGCCCTCGCCTTTTCAGCAAGGAGCCGCCGAAATAGGGCGACCACGACGGAGGCGGCGGCCCTTTCTACCGAAAGGAGCCGCCGACCTCATGGGATCTAAGCCGAGGGCCACAGGCCTCCCCGAATCGTGGCGAGGCTCGCGGCCCCTGCCGCTCTAAGGCGGGCGAGGGCTGCCGAGCCCTCGCTGGGATCACGGGCAAGGGTGCGACCTCTGCGCCCCGGATCGGGCGGACGGCTCGCAAGCCCCTTGCTTGGTGGCAGGTGTGGAGAAATCTTTTTACTTAATATTTTGAAGGCGAAAATGAAGCAGTTTCTGTCGATGCAGTGCGGATAAGTCACAGAACCTTGTTTAGAGTTTGGCTTTTTGAGGATCACGGGCTCGGCGCTCAGACTCAAGGCTGGAGCTATTCTCATTGACAAATTTTCTAATCCGGAGTGACGAAAGCAATCTAGAGCCAAAGTATTTGGTTGAGGATTTAGTCTATCCTCTGGAAGATCTCTTGGCTGGATAAATATAACGAACTCTTTTATTCGTAATCAAGATCGTTTGAAGATCCGATGGTCGACAGAAATATTCTTAGAAGGTTCTATTCTTGAAACCAAGATCGATTGTATGGGCGAGAATAGATTGATGGGCTATCGTCGGGTTCCTTTAATAGCTCGAATGATCTTCTTGATTGATTCCGTCCAACGGAGTAGATTGGAGGAATTCCTTTGGTAAGTGCCAACGGGTATGATGGCATAAGGAGTATAAAAGGAAGACGTTCTAGTTGCTTTAGTGCATGATCGTGAGAAATTCAGTCGAAAGCACCCTTATTAGTCGATACATTTTGAGCGAAATTGTATACACAAAGAGTGTCTATACTTAGTGATACCTTGAGAGGAAGTGTGGTAGATCATCTACAGAAATCAGGGAGAATAACGCTGTAACATCTCTTTGTTCATAGTGGAATCAGCCAATAGGCTATCGGTGTAGAAGAGTGGACGTAGGCTTGAAATGGCCGAACCACTATAAACCGCGTGTTCGATTTTCTCTTCTCGGTCAACTACTTTGATTATTGTTTGTCTCAAATCTATCAACTGTCTAGTATTGTGCAATTATCGAGAAAAATCCTTTATATACCTATTCAGCCCCTCTCTAGGTACTTATACTAGCTATATCAATTGGTATCGGAAGCGTGTACTCACTTTATTTGAAGTGTTTCACTTCGAGTAAAGATCCATGGCTAGTATGCTAGCACCGGGGCTGATGGAAGGAGCAAGCAATACCGTACCACCTACTTTGATGGAAAGGATTACAACATACGGAAGAACAAGATGAAAGCTTTCCTGCGATCAAAGAGGATCCTACGGAATGGGACGTTGTAGAAATGAAATGAGTACTCTACCAGTGTCGGTCTGCGAAAGAGGGGAAAGAAAGCTTGTTGAGACCGGTGAATGACTCGGGAAAGAGATAATCAAGAGACAAGCACTCGATGCGCAATTCTTTATTTTATATTGTGCTTTGTCATTTGAATATAACGTAATATCTTCTTGTTATTCTGACAAAAGAAGTTTGGGACAGATTACATATCACCTATGAAGGAATAGATCAAGTGAAGGAAGAATTAACATTCTCCTCGGTCAATATGAAGCCTTCAAATAAACCAGGAGAATCTATAAGCTGACATGTTTAGCCGTTTTACGAGATATTGTCAATGGTCTTGAGAATCAAGGACAAACAATTTCTGATCCCATGAAGGTAAACAAGCTACTTGCGTGGACTCTCCATGGATTAGAATCATATAAAGACTTCAATAAGAGGACGCGCGAGTATGCCACTATCTGTCGACGGGCGATTGGAACTCTTGATCTTATGAAGTGGAGCGAATTAATGAAGATGAAGATCAAAAGGTAAGAAATCCATTGCATTAAATCAAATGATGATTCGATGATACGGATCTGAAGATGATATGAATGATGAGAACTTGCTCTCATGATAAGAAGATTCAGAAAACTGAATAGAAAGGAAGAAGGTTCAACTCAAAGAAACAAAGTTTTCAAAAGGCAATGATCAGTTTGTAGTGATGAGGAGCAAACAAAGATGTAGTTTGCTTTGAATGTAAGAAAAAGGGACTACAATCGATACTGCTTGTCCTCTTGAAGAAGAGGAAAAGCTGAAAAGTTTCGAAAATTTGCTGAAAGCCGACACAGAGTGATACGAGTGAAGAAAGTGATAATGAATATGCCAACCTATATGTCTTGATGTCAGACTCGGACTCGACTGCAGATCGGACTCGGAACGGTGAGTCGAGGCAAGTAATTTTAAAATTCTGTCAAAGTTTCTAAATACATTGATGAACGTGTTTTAGTCTTAAGACTTCTCTCAAAAGAATTTCCGAACAAAAAGGAAAACTCAGCTCTAAAACAAAAGGAAAACGTTTTAGAAGAAGAGTTAAAATTTTTAGACTTGAATGTTTCCACTCTTAAAGAAAATGAAGATAATCTTTTAAAAGAAAATGTCCTTTTAGAAACTGACTTATCAAATATTTCAAAGAAATTTTCAATAGGGTCGAAAAACTTGAAAAAATTCTTTCAGCTCAAAGACCTTACTTCAATAAGTCCGGTCTAGGTATGACAGCGAAACAATTCCCTTGATTGATTTTCTAAAGTAAAAAGAAAGAATTAAGGAAAGATCCTCGAGAGAGGCTTACAAAAATCATTTCAAGAAAGTTTTTGTAAAGTACGTAGGTCGAAATGCCCTCGGGTGTTCAAAGTCTTTGATCCGGATCACTTTGAAAAAGAGTGTCCTATGGTTTGGCCTGTTAAAAAAGTATGGGCTAATACTTATTTATCTTACTAACACCAAAGGACCAAGAAAATTTGGGTACCAAAGAAAGCTTGAGACTCTCTTTTAAATGCGGAGTTTAGTCAAGAAAAATTGGTATCTTGACGGTGGATGCTTAAGACACATGACGAGGAGACTCAAATTGCTTCATAAAGCTTGTTCAAGTAAATGGTGGAAAAGTTTCATTTGGAGGAAATAAAGGAAGTATTGTGGGATTTGGGCTGTGAAAATTGGAAATCTCACAATAAGTAATGTTTCCCTAGTGGAAGAACTCAATTACAATCTTCTAAGTATTAACCAATTGTGTGATACGGTTTTAAGATCTTCTTTCAAGAAGGAACATGTTACGGAACAGTGCTCTCCAGTCTTTCATGGGTCAAAGACATGGAAATATCTATCTTACGGATGTGAAACCAAATGAATCGCAATGCATAATCTCAATTCAAGACGAAGCAAGCTTATGGCCAAAGCTTGGTCATGTCAACATGAAGCAATTAGCCAAAATCTCATCAACGAGCTTGTTCGAGTCTACCCAAATTACCATACCAAAAGATTGATCCATGCACTCCATGTAATGCAGGAAAACAGGTAAGAAATTCATTTAAGCCAATAAATCATGTCTCTACTAATCATGTACTACGGTTGCTCATATGGATATCTTCGGACCAACCGGAGACCCGAGCATTGGAGGTAAAAATATTGCCTAGTAATTGTGGACGATTACTCCGCTTTACTTGGGTATATTTCCTTGCAAGTAAGTCAAAACCTTCTCGTATTTTGAAAAATTTGCTAAAGGTTCAAAATGAAAAAGGATGTGTTATCTCAAGTATAAGAACGGATCATGGAGGTGAATTTGAAAATTTTTACAAAATTTTGTGATGAATCGGCTTTAAGCATGTGTTCTCCTCTCCATATACTCCTCAAGCAAAATGGAGTTGTGGAAAGAAAGAATAGATCTCTTCAAGAAATGGCTAGAACTCTTTTAATTGAAAGTAAGATTTCTTCACGATTTTGAACTGAAACTTTTCAACAGCATGCTATATCATCAATAGAGTCTTCTTAAGACATTCTAGAAAAACCCCTTATGAGTTATTCAAAGGTAAGAAGCCTATTGTTTCATACTTTCATGTGTTCGGTTGCAAATGCTTTATATTGAAAAATGCAAAAGATCGAGTTGGTAAGTTTGAAGAAAGATCAGATGAAGGCATCTTCCTTGGATATTCTACATCAAGCAAAGCCTACGAGTCTATAACAAGAAGAGTAATCTGTGGAGGAGTCAATGAATGTCAAATTTCAAGACTCTCGCAAGATGAATCAATCGGAACTCATCATGAAGAGTTACGAACGCTCGAGACCCTCCAAAGCTTACAACTCAAGAAGCATCTCGGACTCTGGAAGACCAACATCAGGTCGTGAAGATTCAAATAAAGAAAGAGATCATCAACGGACAAATCAACCTTGACTTGGAGCATAAGTCCGGTCATCCCAAGATCTCATTATCGGCGAATTTGAAGGTCGCACCAGATCCAAAAGGCGTGAAGAGTCTAGTCTTGTGGCTCTCATTTCTGAAATTGAACCAAAGAGCATAGAAAAAGCTTTATCGATGAAAGCTGGATTGAAGCTATGCAGAAGAGCTTAGACAGTTCAACATTAATGATGTCACAGGAATTGACATCTAAACCAAAAGGTAAAGCATTGTGGAGCTAAATGGGTGTTCGGGAACAAGATGAATGAGAAAAGGAAGAGTCGTACGAAACAAAAGCAAGACTCGTGGCCAAGGGATATACGCAAGAAGAAGGAATAGACTATGATGAGACTTACACACCAATAGCAGGTTAAGAAGCTATTCGACTATTACTTGCATTTGCTTGTTATAAAATTTCATGTTATTCCAAATGGACGTCAAAGTGCCTTCCTAAATGGATTTATCCATGAGGAAGTTTATGTGGAACAACCACCGGGGTTTGAAGACCCAAAAATGAACTCGTCTCCAGTGAAAAGGCCTTGTATGGTTTAAAGCAAGCACCTCGAGCTTGTACGACCAGACTAAGTAAGTTCTTAATACATAATGGTTTTGTCAAAGGTAAAGTAGATACTACTTTATTTATCAAGGAAAACAAATTTTTTACTTGTTCAAATATATGTGGATGATATTATTTTTGGATCCTCTAATGAAAGTACGTGCAAGAAATTTTCTAAGTCTATGCGGGATGAGTTTGAAATGAGTATGATGGGAGAGTTAACATTCTTTCTTGGTCTTCAAGTAAAACAATTGAAGGAAGGAACTTTTATTTATCAAGAAAATATGCTAATGATCTTGTCAAAAGGTTTGGGTTGGAAAAGTGCAAAAGACCGACATACCGATGTCAAGTTCTTTGAAGATAGACAAAGATGAAGAAGGAAGAAAGTTGATCAAAAGCTATACGGGAGCATCATTGGTTCACTTCTTTATCTGCACTTCTAGACACGACATTTTGTTGAGTGTTTGCATCTGTGCTAGGTTTCAATCAGTCCTAGAGAATCCCATCTCGGTGCTGTGAAACGTATTATTAAATACGTTGCTTCATCTTCAAGCATCGGTCTTTGGTATCCTAAGAAGGAGACTTTAATCTTAAGGGATATTCGAGATGCGAATCTGGCCGGTTGCGAGAGTTGATAGAAAAAGAGCACTTTGGGAACTTGCAAGTTGTTTGGAAGCAGGACAATGTCTTGGTTTCGAAACAAAGAAACGTGGCTCTCTCAACAACATAAGCGAGTATGTAGCTCTTGGAAGTTGCTGTTTGCAAATTCTATGGATAAAACAACAGCTACAAGACTTTGGAATTGAAGACTTGCAATGAGAAATTAGATGTGACAACACCAACTGTCCCAATCTCACTAAAAATCCAATCCTTCATCAAGAGCAAAGCATATAGAGATTCGACATCATTTCATTAGAGATCATGTTCAAAATGGAGAAATCTCGATTCAATTTGTTGATTCAAAAAATCAACTAGCGGATATATTCACAGAAAGCCTTTGGAGAAAAATCAATTGATTTTATCCGTTCCGAGACTCAACATTTTGAAGCTTGAGGAAGTTAAAGTCTAAAGACTCTCCAACCCTTAGACCCGAGACATTCATGGCTATAGGCGTAAGTTGTTATTTTATTCAATCTCAAAAAGTACGATCATTAGTTCGGTTAATTTATAATTTCCGTGAAAAACTGAATCTTGTCTTTTCAAAAAGATTAACTTCTATTTGGCAATTATCGATTTTAAAAGGCGTCTGTTCATTTTCCTTTGTGCCGATTGGTTTTCCTTTTAAAACTGACTTTATATATATAGTTTTCTGCTTAAACTTCAAAACCCTAAAAGGCATTCTCCTCCCAATCCTGTCTCTACTTCGTGTTTATCTTGAAAGTTGTCATCTTTTCTTGGGAAGCGAGTAAAGGAATCTTTCAACGACAAAGAAGGATGTCTTATTCGAGAAAATCTTCAAGAATTCGCGACAGGGGACCACCGAGAATGAGGGAGGGGCCTACCCATTTCGATCTCAGAAGAGGAAGATTTACCGAGTCAGCAACGAGTAGATTCACTCTCCACCACGTCACTCTTCACCATCTACCCCACAAGGTGCGGGTCAACAACGAGGAAGAAATAATCGAGGACGCGGGCACGTAAGTCCAAAACCCTCTTTTATTTACAAGCTCTATCGTGCGTTGAAGAGCATGGGACTCCACATTTGAACTATAGATGATTTCCTTAAAGATAAGAATTATGGGAATGAGTATATCTTTTGCGACGAATGGAGGATTTGGGAGGCTCCCAAAGGAAAGGGAGGAAGCACTTGCGAACATTCAAGTGACCCTCGTGTATTGGAATGAGATAGTGTGACCGGGAGCGATGATGATAAAATGTTGAGTGAATTTCAACCTAGAATGGGTGTTGCTACGAAGGTGAAGGGAAAAAGGATGGATTTGTTTAAATCGAAGGAACAGGAGAATACGTTTTTCGAATTTGTTGAAACGGGGTGATAAACCCAGGAGTGTTGATTTCGATTTCTTGGATGCCATTAATGTGAACTTAAGGGAGAAGTTCAATCTACTTCAACTTGAGCAATTTTGTCAGATACCCCAGATGGTTATGCAATTGACAGCATACTTCTATTCGAATCTTAGCTTTTTAGATGCGAATAGAATATCCTTCAGTGTTCAAGACCAAGTACATGTGGTAGATGTGGACATGTTGGCGGACATAATTGGAGTTGAAAAGAGGACGATATCAACCGATCAAGGTTTCAATCACTCGTACCACATTGGAACTTGTCAAAGACAAAGAATCTGAGAAGGAAGAGTTACCTACACAAGAATGCATGCCACAACATCTTGCTTCACAAAATTGTGATCAAGATCGAGGCAAAGTCTACATCCAAGACGACGTGTCTAACTCGGCGAAATTGATGTAGCGATCAATTCATGGAAGAGTTCTCTCTCCCTCACACCATTCTCTTTCACATGTACGGAGCAATGGTGAAGGACAGGGCCAATTGCCTTATCAGTCTTGTGACCAAGATCTTCGAACACTTGAACATTGAACCTCCACATACTCTTTGTGTTCGACCATGCGACAAATGGTGGTGGTTTGAAAATGCTGACTAAAATGCGTTTGAAGCAATAAGGCAATGGAAGAGTTCAAAGTGAAGACTCCAATATCTTAGCATCGAAAGGGAAGGAGCCCATGGGATTAACCATCCAAAAAAGAAAGAACTCTTATCTTGGAGGATGAAGATGAAGAGGAAGATCTCACTATCTCTGCATTGAAAAGGACTAGCGTTATTTTGAATCAACGAATCAGAGGAAGAAGGAAAAGAAGCAAAGGAAAAAGAACATGGAGAAAGAAAAGAGGGACAAGCAAAACGAGAGAAGCGGAAGACAACAAGAGAAAGAGAAAGAAGTGAAGAAAGAAGATCTGAAGAAGAAGAAGGAAAGCGATAAAAGAAAGTCTGCGTGAGATGAAGCTAGAAAAGGAATCCAAGACGTTGAAGAGCATGACCATCACTCTTCCCAATTGAGGTCCTAGAGATAGGGAGATGGCGAGCAAGGAAGGACTACCACATGCTGTCAACGGTGAAGGTGTGAGTCGCTCTGAAGCAAATCGAAGATTTTTAGGGCTTCTCAAATGCCTGAGGAAGGACATGATACGTCAACACCAAATCACTCTTGATTACAGAAGTTCCATCGTCCCTCATTCCTGCCATCCGAAGAGCAAATGCGAGCACACCAGCGAAACAATACCGCCAGATTTTCGTTGTATCCTTGATGTTCTTGGAAATGCAGAGGTCAAATCTATGCTCACGGTGGAAGACTTCAAGTCGAAGAATGCTGGACAAGCATCTTGTTACCAGGCGGATCAAATGAAAGACCTCGCTCTTCAAATTCAAGCCAATGCCAAGGAGAAGAGGTGGCTCATCTACGGGAAGACTGAAGGAGAATTTTGAAGGCATCGTCTAGTCGATGGGAGAATTTTTATTGTGCGCGTTCCCAAGCTTGGACTTGACTCTTTCTCACCTTTTTAATGATGACAAAAAAGGGGAGAATTGCAATTTGAACTCTTTAAACTTTGACTTTAAATTTCTTTTGTGTTTGAATGTTTGTTTTTGAGTATGACTTGGGTGTGAACTTGAATTTGACTGACTTGGGTGTGGATTTTGATGTTTATTTGTTGCATTTATATCAAGTGTTGTTGTATGGTCTTACAGAACAGATTTTACGTGGATCAAGAGTCTAGTTGATTTATTAATCTTTATGAGATAGCTATATTGCTTGAGTAATGTTTTGCAGGTCAAAGTTGTTCAAATCTCTGAGGAAAGTTTTGTCACCATCAAAAGGAAGTGTTGGAGAAATCTTTCGAATATTTTTCAAGTTGACAAAACGTTTCTATCATTCTGAATGAAGGATAAATACAAACATACATTTAGAGTCGAAGACTTTCAAATCCCCACAGACTCGGCACTCAAGACTTAAGACTCAAAGACTATTCTCATTGACAATTTTCTAAACCGGTGACGAAGGCAATCGAGCCAAAGTATTTGGTTGAGGATTTAGTCTTATCCTCCGGAGAAGATCTCTTGGCTGGATATATATAACGGATTCTTTTATTCATAATCAGATCGTTTGAAGATCCGATGGTCGACCAGAAATATTCTTTGAAGGTTCTATTCTTGAAAACAAGATCTGAGTGTATGGACGAAACGAGGATTGATGGGCTATCGTCGGGGTTCCTCAATAGCTCGAATGATCTTCTTGATTGATTCCGTCCAACGGAGTAGGTGGAGGAATTCCTTTGGTAAGTGCCAATGACGTATGATGGCATAAAGGAGTATAAAGGAAGACGTTCTAGTTGCTTTAGTGCATGATCGATAGAGAAATTCTGATGCAGAGCACCTTGATTATTAGTCGTATTTTGAGTGAAATTGTATACACAAAGAGTGTCTATACTTAGTGATACCTTGAGAGAGTGTGGTGATCATCTCTATGCTTGAAATCAATGAAGAACATCTTTGTAAGACATCTCTTTTGTTCATTGTAGATCCAGCCAATATGGCTGTCAATGCATAAAAGTTGACTATTCTTGATAAGCCGAACCACTATAAACCGCGTGTTCAATTTTTCTCTTCTCTGGTCTTACTTTGATTTTATTGTTTGTCTCAAATCTATAAACCTCTCTAGTCTTGTGCAATTATTGAGCTAAAATACCTTTATATACCTATTCACCCAAAGAGATGAGGTACTTAAACCTTATATGTGTCGACGTTCCCAAGGTTCAGATCCAGCGACCTGAGCCGACCCTCGCCCCGCCGTCGCCAGGCCCCTTCCGGCATTGAGCGGGGCGCCGGCAGCAGCGGTTGAGCATTAGCCCTCGGCCGCCTCCCCATTGATTTTTTTAAAAAATCAATTATTAATTCTTTAATATTTGACTAAATTTAATTTCAAAATTATTAATTTAAAATATTTTAACTGAATTTAATTTTAAAATTATTATTTTTAAACATTTTCTACTGATTTTAATTTAATTTAATTGACTTTTTTATTTTTTGCCACTTTGGCCAAAACAATGCCTTTTGCCCACGTCGACGTGCGGTGTCGTTTTTGAATTTCGATCTCTCCTACCACCATTGCCACGTCGACATTTTGGCCAGATCATCATTTTGCCTTCAAATTCAAGTGAGTCTAGTTTTAGCTGAATTTTTGACATTTTCAAGATCAATAGCTTTTCTTCTAACAACTATCGTCTCTTTAAAATTCTTATAAAAGGATGGTAGTGAAACTAACAATAAGAGAGCGTGATCCTCAATCTCAATATCCATACTTCTTAATTAAGAGATAATAGCATAGAACTCAAAAATATGAGACTTAAGATAAGCACCTTTGGCCATGCAAAGAGTGAGAAGTTGTTGCTTGAGCCTCAATCAATTGGTGAGGATTTTATCAAAAAAAATATCTCCAATTTCTTCCATACACCTGCAACTATTTTCTGATCTAGTACTTCCTGCAGAACTTCATTCATGAGACACAACTGAATAGAAGACAGGGCTTTTCATCCAATTCTTCCTAAGTTTCATCCGATGTGCTGTTCGATTTCTTCCCTTTCCCAAATAGAGTTTTCTTCAAACCATTCTGCATAAAAACAGCCAACATGTGAATTTGCCATAGGCTGAAATTGCCACACCCATCAAACATCTCAATATCAAATTTTGTGGTTGAACTAGAAGCTACAACCAAAAGATCAAGAAATCCTTTGGTTCTGATACAAGATTGTTATGATAGATGCAGAAACTATAACGAAAAAAAAAAAAAAAACCTTTGTGGGAAAAACCACGAGGAACGGAGAAGCAAAATCCACTAGAAAATTCAAGGATTGTAAAAAGTGGCTCAAAAATAAAGACTTTCTGTTTTTGGTAAGGAAAAAGACTCTTTCTGTTTCAACTTCTTAAGCTAATAAATTGAGAAAAAAATATTTATATTGCTCCCAAACCTAACGTTGGTCCAAGCTCATAGAGAATTCAAGACATACTCAACAGAAGTTAAGCAGATAGTGGGTATGATCTGTGCGATTGTTCATAGAAGTCTTATGCACTGGAAGATTAGATTTATTTTTGTGGAGGTGCCACTCTGGCTATCCATGTTTAGTTTTAGGATCTTACTTATTCTCCGGTTTTCTCCTTTCTCAATTTTTATGTTTGGATGAAAAGTATGGAACCAGTCAATCTTGATTTGGAACTTAGGCCAGATTCTAGTAGCTTGCTGCGATTCATCCCATACAAAAGGTGCGACACAGTATCAAGGTTAAATAGAGTAAAGATGCACTAGAATTTCTTGAAAAGAGATTGCAATTTGATTCTGATTCTCAGCCAGACTGCATGAGGAAAAAAGTTGATAAAGGATGCTTAATTATGTCCTAATGCATGGTTGACTCAGCTGGGGTTTGAGAATGGCTTCAGTCAGATCCAGACAAATGAATCTTGTCAATGCATGTCTGAATCAGATGTTATTTTCATTACGTGAACAACGTTATATGTGGATAATAATATTAAATTCTAGTTGTTATGCCAATTGGATATTTTATGCGAGTATCCAGCCTTTTCTTGAGATATTCTTTTCAAGTTTTATCATAAATCATGACTTATATCTCTGGACAAGTTGCAGAGGATAAATGATTTATGGAAATGGAGATAACTCTGCTTTTTGGTCACTTGTAGATGTGGACTGGAAATCCAATTGATGGCTGTGCAATCTTTTGGCGTGCTTCAAGGTAAAATTCTTTTTCCCTTCACGACTGTGAACAATTTTCATTTTGATTGATCTAGCTCTGTCGAGCATTAATTTTCAGTGAGCTTCTTCTTGGCTTTCTTGTTATGCCTCCCTTCTTTATACCTCTTCTCCTTTCTCTCTCTTTCTCTTTCCCCTTTCCATGGAACTTTTGGCATGCTAAGGTGTGTGGTCATGGTATGATTAAATCTGCTAGAAGCATGATGCCTACACGAGTGCTTTAGCTCTAGCTGGTCTAGGCCATGTTAATGATTCATTTGATGAGAAGTACCTTCAGTTTTGCCCACTGTCAATTTGTTATTGAAGAATATGGGAGTTTATATTCCTTCATTGGCTTATATTCCTTCCTTCACGTGGCCTATAGTTGGAGGATTGACTTTTTCTGTGTTTGATATATTCTATTACATCAATTGTGGATATGGATGGATATTAGATGTGTGCTAATATTAATTTCTTTTTTGCATGATTCATAAGATCACGAGCTTATTAATTTGCAACAGTGCCAATTTCTTTTATCTTCTGTAAGAGATATATATATATATATATATATTCTCTTCAAATTCCACACAGTTTTCCAGATTATAGCAAACTAATTTGGAGAATGTGGTTATGAACTAATATTTATTTATTAGGTTCAAGTTGCTTCAGGAAGAATGCATTGAGTTCAACAAGCTGGGGCTCCCGTATAATGTTGCTCAGATATGCGTGCTTGAGGTACATCAAACCTAATATAAATGGAGATAAAAAGAACAGGGACATTCGGTGTGATTACTTAGACCTCATTTCATACTCCCAGTTTTTCTTGATGGACAGCTAGTGAGTGAAAATGAGACTGGAAATACAGCACATCAATCAGCCAGGTAATACTAAGATCTCTCTCTCTCTCCAAGCCCCGATCAAACAACAAAAGACACACAAAGAAATGACCAGTACATAGCAACGAGGATACAATTACATAATAAGGATGGACACATTTCGTGTTAAGTACTAGTAATAGAAGTTGAGAAAGCTATACAAAAATCAGTTAGCTTGTTGCTCTTCTCCTCTTAATCAGGCCATTTAGTCTCATTTTCAGAATTGCAGAACCAACCAAAGTGCTTGCTGCTTCTTTCTTCTATCTCATTTCCGTGTCATGCTTTTATTTCTGGTTAGATACAGTTTTTGAACATCAAGAACAATGAAATATTTTGCCAAGTGTGGCTGTTCCTTTGGCATAATTCTATAAAAGAATAATTTTATGACTTTCATTAACATCTGAAAAGCTGTGGTACATTCTTCCTAGCATGATAATTGTAAAGCTGTTAAAATGAA
Source organism: Eucalyptus grandis (assembly GCF_016545825.1). Taxonomy (NCBI): domain Eukaryota; kingdom Viridiplantae; phylum Streptophyta; class Magnoliopsida; order Myrtales; family Myrtaceae; genus Eucalyptus; species Eucalyptus grandis. The sequence continues at coordinate 26,139,742 of NC_052616.1, forward strand.
AAGAAAAACTTCCATGGTAATATTGAAACTTAAGAGGAAAAAGTTGATATTGAGATGCGACTGCAAGATTAATTTGCAGTCTGAAGTGACCCTTTGTAATAGGAATCTGTTGCTTCCTGGTGCCTATTTTGATGATTATGTGTATTGTTGAACAGGTGGTCAAGTTTCTTTGCATTCCTTTTTATTTAGAAGTCACGATAACTTTTATCATTTTTGTGTTTACATTTGGTTGTGTCATTGACAGTTCAGCAGGTTCTACAAAGATTGTGGTCTGTAACATTCACGTGCTCTACAATCCTAAAGAGGAGAAATAAAGCTTGGTCAGGTAGTTGATGTCTTCCAATGATTAATGGTTGGATATCCAGCATAATATTCTATCATAAGTATTCTATTATTTGTCAACTATGTTTCTGAATTTGGAAGCTGGGCGTTTTTGTAGTACTCTCAAGGTAGGCTTTTCCATGTCCAGCCAAAAAAAAAAGGAGGTTGAAGGAAAGAGAGATATAGAGAAATGACCCATAATTAATAAGGCTTGCTTACCTTCACCGGGGATAGATGAGTTGAATTCATTAAAATTTGGAATACACAAGTTGAGCAGAAAACTCTCTATATATTCACTACACACTCACAATTGCGAGAAAATCAAAGAGATTTATCGCTATACAAAATAGGAAATTAAAAATAACCAAACTGTTCCTAAACCCATGGCTTTCACTGCAGACCTCCAGAAAAATCTCAAGTCAGTTGACTCAAAATATATCAGCTTGGGTCAACATTTGTCCTGGGTTCACACAAACTCAAGTTGCATGGGAATGAGTGTTGAGTGTGGCTATGGGGACATTAACTTCAAAGTAAATTACATCATATTGCAAAATTGCTTACAAGCTAAAAAATCATGATGAACATCTGAAGAAAGATTGTTAATAGTATCCAAAAAGCTAGATTCGCATGCATATTGCTTTTTAAGAGTGAACGATATATATTTGTATCTTCACATTTCCATGTTCTATGTACAAGTTTTAAGTATTTATATTCCGATTCCACGAGTCCCACATTGAGTTCAAGGAGAGGACATACTGTGGGATGGTAGGTTACATGTGAAACTCTTTGGTTCAGGACAATACATATTATGTTACTCAACACCCTGGGACTCAGTAAAGATGATCGAGATCTTTTTCTATTTAAAAGTGTTTTATACAACGTATTATGTTTAGATAAACCTAGGTGTTCTGTAGATAAAGTAGTTGATGTTGATATTTTGCATCTGTTCAACAGGTAAGGGTTCTTCTCGACAGGGCTTATGCTGTCTCCCGACCTTGGGCTGATGCTCCTGTTGTTCTTTATGCAGTAAAGCTGATTTAGTTTGTTCTCCAACTGAGTCAACTTCTAATACGTCATTACAATCTTCTCCTTATGCTGTACCACAGTCCTCTGTACAATTTCATATCCAAGCAGAAGGTAAGTTTTACTTGTTAGATTACCTTTACAATTATTTCGGAAATGATGTTGGCATGTGGGTGGTAGTGCTGTGTGCCTCTCAATTCATTTGTGCTTCATTTGATTTGGCAGTTAAGTTTGTCTGGACTAGATAGAGATAAAGTATCTGGTCAAGCCTCTGCAGAAATTCTCCCAATAATACCAGATAGTCAAAACACTCCATAAGGTTTGGATCAGATTTTAAAGCTGTAAGAGGAAACTTTGAATTTGCCGATGGTTCTGATTTAAACATTGTTTCTTCTTCACGAAATTTTGCAGTGGTCAAACTCAGTTCTGGGTGGACTACAATAAGCTAAAAGATTCTACCTTGGATGAGCAGAAGCAGCGGAACCTAGATAACAACAAGGAAAATTCTCTTAGTGTGGATGAACCGTCTCAGCATAGGTGTACAGACAGTGACCCAGCATCCTCTGCTAATTCTTGCACCAACAGGCAGACTGCAAGTGACAACTGCAAACTAAATCAATCCAGCAGATGATGATGCAAATGAAAATGGATGACCTTCCATACTTGTTTGGACAAAGAACCAAACTCAAATACTTTGGTTGGGGAAACTGTGTTTCCTCTTGATGATGTCAATTCAAGCAAAGATAAGTGTACTTTTCAGATGGCTTCTTCATGTGTCACTGAGCTATCTGATTTAGATAATTTGCAAGCAAAAGATTGCACAGATGTTCTATGGACATCTTCCTTTATGGGCGAAGACTGTACTAGTGGGGTCACTATAGATGTTGAATCTCTAGATTCAAATGATGCAAAGATACTTCGCTTGTCTTGTCGTGCCACAAGTCTACTTCTGGCAATGCTGAAACCGCTTTTCAGAAATTGCAGGGCATATAATATCTCCACCAGTCAATGACAAACAGGATAATATTTTAACCTCACATGTTGAGTTACTTGGGGATACAATGGATGGCTCAATGGATGAGGAGCTGAAGAAGTTGTCTCTCCATGAGCCGGAAGAATGAAGCATGCAAGTTGGATGTTCTTGTGAGGATGACGCCACATTCTTATCTGCATTACACAACGTAGGAGGTGCAGATTCCTCTCCTGTTAGTAAAATTGTCAAGGAGTTTTCATCTGGTTTGGAATTTAAGCCTGTTGAAGGAGAGATCTCTACTTATGATCCTTCATTGTGGACACCAATGGAGATAGCTACAGCAACTGGCAGTGCAGATTGTCTTTTTCTGGAGCATCCTCAAACTTAAGAGCACATATGCCGAAGTAGAGGTAGATTATACATTCTTGAGATTCTTTCTTGATCTGTTTATTTTAGTATACTTGTATAATAGACTGCATAAAAGGAGTCTAGACCAGTCTAGACCAAGATATCAATGCATGCATCTATGCACGATTATTCTAGCCAACTCAGGAAGCTAAACTTTCTCTGCTTCTCTGTGCATTCCCTTGATCATTTCGCTGCTGACTTTCATGATAACAGAGTTTCCCCGTATGAAATTTTAGAAATATGATATTTTCCGTTGTTCCTATCTGGTTTTGCCACACCTAAATAGATGGTAAAGAACTCTACAATTGATTAGATGCTTCCTGATGCATCTGTGTTAACAAATATTAGTTTTTTCTACTATATGAAGAGTGCTACGGCTGAAAATATTTTTAACTAAGAATGTTCTGGTCTGAGGAGATAGTATTTGTATAATCCTTTGAAGAAGCTGGATGCATTAGTATTTATAAAGGAGCTAAAGTGGATTGAGCGGGAGCAGTAATCAAGATAAGGTGATCTACTACTATGAACTGCATTGCTATCCTCTGGAAACTAGTCTTCACAATTAGGACTGCACATAGTTGTCAAGACTCAAAAATCACAGAGAACTACTTGTTTCATAGTGACATGTTTGAAGTTTGACATCTCATATTTACTTCACCTGATGGAAATTTGCAGGAAAGATAAACATTTTTGGCAAATATTTGTTCTTTCCTGATAAAGATAACAGCATTCAATGGTGGTTAACTAAAATCCGAAAATTCAATGGAAAAAAAGTAGAGTGAGGATTCTACGAGAAGATTTACCTTCAGTTCAGGCTCAGGCTGATTGATGTACCAAATCCAATTAGGCCTTTTGTTCAGGAGTTCATAGAACGGGCGATGGTCCAGAACCCAGCTCGAAGTACAGACACTTCCCAAGATCAGAGATAAGCTCTCTTGATCCCCAAAATGGCTTCTGAGTTTTCTCGTCCTGAAAAATCGAGAACTCCCCTCCATGCACAATAACCTGAATACCTACAAAAACAGTTGCTATCATTTCACACTACAAGCTCAAATGCAAGTCTTTTTGCGATATTTAAAATAAAATAAAAAAAGGCATGGGGGGTCTGAATTCATTGGTTTCAGAAAGAACCTCAGTTTAAGGTCAGGGAGGAAACTCTGTCGAATGGAAGACAGACACCCATCTGCTCGATAAGCAAGTCACCGGTTTTGTCAATTGTATAATTGGTCTTGAGAACTCTAGTTTTGATTTTTGACTTCAACCTAGTCGTCAGATAGGCTGAATGACAGGAACACATGACCCATAACACAACATTCGGTGGTAGTTCCTTGCAAAGGCCATGGAGGTCAGTCAGTGCGCTACTCTGAAATTGAATTCCTCATCCCTTGTGAGCACCTGGCTCACTTAGCCTGGTGGATACAACGAGACCATGTATTCGAACTAATTCAGAGGTGAACTCAGTCTAATTTGGTGTAACTATTGAAACCAAACCAAGACGGTGAAACAATCAATTTGGTTGCAGGTTTTACTTTTGTCACAAAGAGAGGATATGATCCTCATGTTATTTCACAGAAACAATATGTTTTATGCGCATCTTTACACGTTTCTTGTTTGAGAGGAACAATTTTTTTCTACTGTTGTACAATGACTATTGCTGCCGTAACAAATAGGTAAATTATATGCATCAGTTGCCCAAGTTCCAAGTGCTTCAGTAGATGAAATGATCATTAACTTTCTTAACACAAATCTAAGGTGACACTAGTCCAGAAAACATGCGACGGTTTGGCTCGAAATGATTGAGAATTATAGCTAGATAGTGACGGCCGGAAATATTTTATGCAGTAGTCTTATAATATAACACGTGACATTTACCAAAACTAGTCAGACAATTTGAAGAATCAAACGCATATTATTTGCAATACCCACCTTGCAAGCGATGTGATTAGTTGTCCACATTACATTAGCCATGTCGAATAAATGAATGATATGTTCGCGTGTTTGCAGTATTTAATTAAAGAAATGTTTTTGAAAATTAGCATTTTGGTGATTCTTTTCAGCTATTTTGGAAAATTTATTTTCTTTTCACCGGCATTCCTGTTTCTTGAAAATACTATGGCTAACTTTTGAGAAAATTTATTTTCCTTCCTAGGGACAAGTTTTCCTGCTATACAAGGACTATTGCCGCTGTAACAAAAAACAGGTAAATTACTTGCATTTAGCTTAATCCAAGTGCTTTAGTAGATGAAGTGATCCTTAATCCTCTTAAGGTAAATCTAAGGGGACATCGGTTGGAACATGTGGCAGTTTGGTTGAGAATCATGGCTAAGATGCGACGGCGGATAGTCTTTAATGGCCATGACATCTTCCAAAACTAGTCAAAATAGAATAAAAATCAAACACAAATTTTTTTTGTGATACCCATCATGCAAGCACTGTTATTGGTCGTCCGTGTTGCGTTAGCCATGTATAACAATGAACTATTAGTTTGACATGTTTGCTTTATTGTAATTAGAAAAATGTTTCAATTGAAGTGTGGATCTAGAATATTCTTTTCAGCTATCTAAAGGTGCTACGTTATAAACTTTATTTTCCTTTTCAATAAATAATCACCAACGTCCCTATTTGTCGATATGTGAGTGCACATGGCTAGCTTTGATGCAGTGATGGATTGGGAATATTTTTCTTATTCATAGATCAAATTGACTAATTTGTGAGGGTTTGGAACATGCTTTCTACTGTTGTACAATAACCATTGCTGTTGCAATAAGAAACAGGTAAATTACATACATCAATTGGCTTAATCTAAGTGTTTTAGTAGATGGAAGACAAATCTAAGGTGACATCAATCGAAACATATGGCGTTTTGACCTGGAATGATTGAGAATCATAGATAAACAATGACGGCTAGATATTTTATACAATAGTCTTATAATATGACTATGACATATACCAAAATTAGTTAGATATTTTCAAAAATCAAATACATAAATTGTTATGATACCCATCACGCGAACACTATGATTGGCTGTTTGCATTACATTAGCCATGTAGAACAACAATGAACTATAAGTTCGACATGTTTGCTTTATTGTAATTAGAGAAATTTTCGATCGGTGCGGATTCTGGGATATTCTTTTCGGCTATCTAAAGGTGTTATGTTAGAAACTTTCTTTTCCTTTTCAATAAGTAATCATTGACGTTCTATTTCTGGATTTGTGAATGTAGACATGGCTAGCTTTGATGTAGTTATAGATCAGGAATATTTTCTAATTCAAAGATCAAGTTGACTAATTTGTGAGAATGAAAAACAAGTTTTCCAGCTGCTGTACAAGAACTATCGCTACTGTATCCAGAAAACAGGTAACTTACATATATCAGTTGGCCTAATCCAAATGCTTTAGTATATAAAATGATCCTTAGCACTCTTAACACAAATCTGAAGTGACATCGATCTGAACATGTGACAATTTGGCTCGGGTATTGAGAATTATTGCTAACAACGATGACCAAATATTTTTATGCAATAGTCCATAATATGGGCATGACATTAAAACTAGTCAAATTATTTCAAAAATCAAACACATAAATTATTTATGATACCCATCATGTGAGCACTATGATTAGTCGTCTATGTTAAGTAAGCCATGTAAAACAATGAAGCATAAGTTTGAGATGTTTGCTATATTATAATTGGATAAATGTTTCGGTCAAAAGTGCAGATGTTGGGATATTCTTTACTGTTATTTAAAGGTGCTAAATTAGAAACTTTCTTTTCTTTTTCAATAAGTAATCACAACATTCTTATCTTTGGATATGTGACTGCAGACATGACTAGTTTTGACAGAGTGATAGAGTCATGAATATTTTCTTATTCATGGATCAAGTTGATTAGTTTGTGAGGGTGAACAAGTTATCTACTACTATACAAGGACTATTGCTGCCGTAACAGGAAACAGGTAAATTACATACATTAGTTAGCCTAATCTTAGTGCTTTTAGTAGATAAAATGACCCTTAACTCTCTTAACACAAATCTAGGTGACATTCATCGAAGCATGGGGCAGTTGGACTGTAAATGACTAATAATCATAGTTAGATAATGACGGCCTAATATTTGATGCAATAGTCTTATGATAATGGCTATGACATCTGCCAAAACTAGTCAGACAACTTGAAACAAACTTGAAAGAATCAAACAGAAATTATTTGTGATACCCATCATACAGGTGATATGATTAGTCATCCGCATGACATTAGCCATGTCGAACGAATGAACGATAGGTTCAATGTATTTGCTGTATTGTAATTAAAGAAATGTTTTTAATTAAATTGTGGATTTTGGCTATTCATTTTGGCATCTAAATGTACCATGTTAGAAACTTTCTTTTCTTTTGATAAGTAATCACAGGCGTTCCTATTTCTTAATAATATTGAATGCATACATAGCTAGCTTTAACACAGTGATAAATTGGGAATTTTTTTCTTATTCAAAAATCAAGTTGACTAATTTGTCAGGGTAAGAAACAAATTTTTTTGCTGCTGTACAAAGGACTATTGCTATTGTAACAAAAAAACAAGTAATTCTCATGCATCAATTGGCTTAATCCAAGTGCTTCGGTAGAATGCAATGATCCTTATCTCTCTAAACACAAATTTAAGGTGACATTGGTCAAAACATATAGTGGTTTGGCCCAGAATGACTTTTTAAAATCATAGCTATCAGCTTGATGAGCTGACCAGATATATTATGTAGTAGTTTTATAATATGGTCATGACATCTACCAAAACTAATCAGATAGTTTCAAAAATCAAACACATAAAACATTTATGATACCCATCACGCGAGCACTATGATTGATGGTCTGCATTGCATTAGCCATGTAGAACAATGAGTTATTAGTTTGACATGTTTGCTTTGTTGTAATTGGAGAAATGTTTCAATTAAAGTGTGGATTTTAGGATATTCTTTTTCGGCTATCTAATATTGCCATGTTAGAAATTTTATTTTTCTTTTTAATAAGTAACCACCGGCATCACTTATTTTTTTATGTGAGTGGATACATGGTTAGCTTTTGTCACGGTGATAGATTATGAATATTTTCTTATTCACAGATCAAGTTGATTAATTTGTGAGGGGTAGAGAACAAGTTTTGCCTCTTGTATAAGGACTATTGCTGTTGTAACAGAAATAGGTAAATTACATGCATTAGTTGGCTAGCCAAGTGGTCAATAGATGAAATGATCATTAACCCTCTTGAGACAAATGTAAGGTGACATCCGTTGGAACATGTGGCGGTTATTAAAATGATTGAGAACCATAACTTGACAGTGACGGCCAGATATTTTATGTAGTAATATTATAATATGGCCATGACATTTAGCAAGAAAAACTAGCCAAAAATTTAAAAAATCAAACACACAAATTATGTATGATACCCATCACGCGAGCACTATAATTGGTCATCAGCATTACGTTCGCTAGTAGAACAATGAACTATAATTTCGACATGTTTGCTTTATGTAATGGTGATAAATATTTCAATCAAAATGCAGATTTTGGGATATTCGTTTTGGTTATCTAAAGGTGCGTTGTTAGAAATTTTCTTTTTGACAAGTGAATGCATATAGACTAGCTTTGACGCAGTGATAAATCAAAAATATTTTTATTCCAAAGATCAAGTTGACTAATTTGTGAGGGTGAGGAACAACTTTTCTGATGCCATACAAAGACTATTGCTGCTGTAACAAGAAACTGGTAAATTACATGCATTAGTTGGCCTAAACAGAGTTTCCGTAGGTGAAATGATCATGTCCTCTTAACACAAATCAAATGTGACATCGGTCAGAACATGTGGTGGTTTGACTCGAAATGATTGAAAATCATAGTTAGATAGCTACGGTTGGATATTTTATAAAGTAATCTTATAACATGGCCATGACATCTGCCATTGTTTCAAAAATCAAACACATAAATTATTTATGATACCCATCACGCAAGCACTGTGATTGGTCGTTGGCGTTGTGTTAGCCACGTAAAACAATGAACCATAAGTTTGTCATTTTTTGTTGTACTAGGGAAATGTTCAGTCGAAGTGTGGATTATAGAATATTCTTTTTGACTATCCTAAACGTGCTCGTTTGAAACTTTCATTTCCTCTTCCAATAATCACTGGAAATCCTATTTACGGATATGTGAATGCATATATGGTTAGCTTTCACATAGTGATCTATCATGAATATTTTGTTATTCATAGACCAAGTTGACTAATTTGTGAGGGTAAAGAACAAGTTTTCTGCTGTTGTGCAAGGACTTTTGTTGCTGTAACAAGAAATGGGCAAATTATGTATTAGTTAGCCTAATCTAAGTGGTTTTAGTACATAATTGATCTTAACTCTCCCCAGAAAAATCCAGGTGACATTGGTGAAGCATATGGCAGTTTGGCCTAGAATGGTGGAGAATCATAGTTGGATAGCAACAACGGGATATTGTGTGCAGATAACTTTATAATAGGGGTCATGACATCTATTAAAACTAGTCGAGATTGTTTCAAATATCAAACATAAAAATTATTTATGATACCCATCCCACGAGCACTGTGATTGGTCGTCCACATTACATTAACCATGTAGAACGATTAACCTTAAGTTCGACATGTTTTGTTGTATATTGTAATTAGTAAAATGTTTTGGTTGAAGTGCGGATTTTGGGATTTTTTGGCTATTTAAAGATGTGGCGTTAGAAACTTTCTTTTCCTTTTTAATAAGTAAGCCTTGGCATTGCTATTTCTTGATATATGAATGCATAGATGGTTAGCTTGGATGCGGTGATAGATTAGGAATATTTTCTTATTCAAAGATCAAGTTGACTAATTTGTGAGGGGTGAACAAGTTTTCTACTGCTGTACAATGACTATTATTGTAATAAAAAAAAAAAGGTAAATTACATGCATCGATTGACCTAATTCAAGTGCTTCAATAGATGAAATGATCATTAACCCTCTTAACACAAATCTAAGGTGACATCGGTTAGAACATATGGCAATTTGGCTTGAAGTGATTAAAAATTGTAGCTAGACAGCAATAATCACATATTTTATGCAATAATCTTATAATATGATCATGACTTCTACAAAAAACTTGTCCAAGCAATTTCAGAATCAAACACAAAAATTATTTGTGATACCCATCATGCGAGTGATGTGAATTAGTTGTCCACATTACATTAGTCATGTCAAATGAATGAACAATAGGTTTGACGTATTTGCTATATTATGTAATTAAAGAAATGTTTGGTTGAATTGTAGATTTTGGATATTCTCTTCTCTTGTCTAAAGATACCATGTTAAAAACTTTCTTTTTCTTTTCGATGCGTAAACACTAGCATTCTTACTCGTGGCAATATGAATTTTCAAATTTTGTTTTCAATTAAATAAATCGGGCTTTTTCATTGGCGCCTATAGCGCTATTCTACGAAGTTGATCACTCATGAGATTACTAGGCTATCGGGAAAGCCACTAAGGTATTTTAACGCCAATGGACTTGAGAAGTCGACTAGGAATCGACTATTCAGCCGTATTGATCTGCAAGGGTCATTACGGGACCGTCAAAATGATCGGGCAGGAGATAAATCGATTCGATAAAGATATGTGATTAGTATGTGGGTGATTCCACGATTGCAAAATTTTTGTCGAGACGACACTAAGATGATTTTTGTCATTTTGTACCATGTGTCCCGTATTTGAAATCTCCAAGATTTTCACGACGATCGAGAGTTACCAATGAGTGAAGATGTGCAATGTGGCTTGAAAACGATCGGCCCGCGGTCCCGTCACTAAAAATTCATAAAAGCTACCCGATAGAACTAAATCAGCTAAAATCGTCAGATTGAAATTAAAATTTAAGCCGATTTCGAAATTGAAGTTACATCGTGTCCTGATTCATTTAGGAATGTGGAAGCTTAATCCGAAAAATTTTGGCGATTCCAGATTTTTACGGAAAATAATTCGGACGTTTTGGAAATTAGCAATTCGGATGGGCTCATTTGAAGGGAATTTTGGCCTCCTGCCAAGAAAGCTATTTGGCGATGGGGATTGCAGAAATTTGTATGAGATTTTTCTACACGAAATTGGACATCTAATTGGAAAAATTCATGGAGGTGAAGCTCAATTGATGAAATTCAGAGCTTGTAGAGGCCTGGATTTTTAGCATCAAAAAATGATTATTTGGTAAAAATTTATTCTAGAAAGAAATAGGGGACATGCAATCAATGGAGGGATATTGTTGTAGACCTTCCATTTTCTTGCCCAAGCTTGCCGAGCACGCTGAACCGTTCCCATCCTCTTCGCGCATCCAGCCGCTTCCTCCTTGCTGCCGACTTACTTGCTTCACTTTCATTTTGGCTTTTTATCCCTTTCGTTTGTTCCTTCGAGGCAGCACTCTCATCGTTGTTTCTCTCTCTCTCTCTCTCTCACGCCTGCCGCACCATCTTCATCCACCGAATTTCCCTCTGCCATTCGTCCGAAGCTGCCCCACCGTGGTCCGCATCTCCGTTCAGTCAACCCTGCAGCGCCACCGATCCTCCTTTGCCTCGGTTTCCTTCGATTTCTTCATCTCTGCCAACGCCTCCACCAGCTGGCCACCTCCCTTCCTCCCCTCTGAGGCTGCTACCACCCGTCTGCTCCCCATCAATCCTATCTCCACTTCCTCTCTCGCTGCGGTTTCACCCCAGCATTCCAGCAGCCCACCGAGTCAACAAAACCGGTGAAGCTCTCCCCAACGTTGACCGCAAATCTCCACTCGTCTAGCATCAATCGACCGAAGCAGCACACGCCAGCGAAGCAACTCCACCGATCCACCTCTGCCACCGAAACAGTTTCTGCTTTTGCCGCTGCCAGCCATCTCGCCCGAAGCAAGCTTCAGCCCGTTCGAAGCCACACCAGCGAATTTCACGGCCCGTGCGTTCAGCCACATGAATTCCAGCCCATCTTTAGTCTTGGTCAAGCCCATTTGAAGCCCACAAGTTCAGCCGCTGCAGCCGTGAACTTCAGCCCACTAAGCCAAGCCGACCCGCAGACCAAGCCCAGCACTTGCTGTGGACTTACAAGGCCTTTTTGAGGCGTCAGTGTCTGTTAATGGCATGGATTCGGATTTCGGCGCGCGTGGTGAACCGGTTTTTCGCGTGGTTATGTAGCTATTAACTTCTTAGTAGGTATTGGCGACATTTAGGGATGTTTAGTTTAAATTAATTAGGGATTGGGTGGTTAGTTAAATTAGATTAGTGATTTAATTAGTTAATTATGCATATTATGTGGTTAGATTAGATTAATTAAGGCCTACATAGGATGTGTTATTTATCTAAGACGGGTTCGGAAATTTCGTGCCCATTTTGGTATTTAATTTAGCGATTACATCCTTGTTTAGTATTTTTCGGTATCTAAATTAATTAATTTAATTAATTTTAGTAATTATTTAATTATTAAATATTTTTCGAAAATTAGAGCAGGATATCCGGTGTCCGAATTTCGTGCTGATTTTTAATAGTGTGGTTAATTTCTACGGTTAAATGTTAAATTGTACAAATCGAGTCCGATTGGAATTTTAGTATTTAATTCTAAAATTTGTGAATTTCGTTATTTATTCGGAAAATACCCAGGTATCGGATTTTAATACCGAAAATAATTTTACATATCTTATATAAAATAGTGGGATTTTAAATTGGAAAATATCGGTATTTTACGATTTGATCGGCAGTGTACCATTGCACGACTATTTTGTGTGTATTTCTAATACGAATAAAATAGGTAAGAACCACCACGTGGTGACGGCGTAGTGGTTGAGCTTCGGTTTCCTTTTGGGAGAGATGCAGGTTCGAATCTACATTGTCTACCTTGTTGGAAAGGAACCCACGACTTGCGGGCGACGAAAGGGTGGTGGTGACTCTTTTGCTCCTCCCAGGTTTACTTTCCGCAAACGCGGCACATGGAGGTTCTACAGGTATCAAAAAAAAAATAAAATAAGGTAAGGTTCATCATTCTAATGGAGATATTTGAGTGCAATGCCTGGTCTTGACAGAGCCCATAATTGAGTGATCGTGTGTTGGTTAAGAGAACCGTCTTGTTGTTCGCAGACGGTAACCCTTATATGGGACGCTCTTAGACAACGGGAAGCCGGTCGCATTGGAGTTCTGGACATGTGCTCCCTTGGAAAGCCGTCTAGGAAAGATGTAGCCGTACTCAATGGTATGAGACGAAGCTTAGTATGCTAGAAGACCGCTGAAGTGAGCAGTAGTCGGTGCTATATGCCAAGACCAAAACTAGGAACGCATGATTAATTGGGTTGAACGCGTCGGATTATGGGATAAAATTGTGTGGCACGGTATAAGGCATGTCCGCAGCAATTTTGGCTATAATCAGGACCCTTGTGCTTTGTTATAATTAGTATGGCGTTCCTATTGATGAGCTTAATTGTTGCTCATGTCTTTATGGCTGTTTATGATATGAATTGTGCGACGACCTCAAGGTGGATGCGAGATGGTAAGTCCACATGGTGGTGTGATTGTGTGGTTAGGGCGTTTCTAGGTATATCACCCTCCTAATCGGGGGAGCGAGAACTTGCTGAGATTTATATCTCACTCCGTCGTGGGCTTAAATTTTTCAAGGCTGTAGAATGGAGGACTTGGAGTCGTCTAAGGTGACCTAAAGTGTAGGTCGATTAGGAATGGCTGCTTTTTGGAGAATCGTCTTTTGTAGACTTTTTGGTTGCTGACCTTTGTATATAACTCAATTAGTTTATAAAAAGCATGTTTGTTTGTGAAATTGTTGTCCTACTTTTCTATCCGAGATAGTTACTGTCAGGGGATTTTTATTATTTGTTTCCTTGTGCGATAAAATGAAAGGTCGGTAACTCATCCGGGAAGTCGCAAATTTTATCGTCTACCAAGGGATAGACACGCGCTCGAATTCAGGGGCGTGAACGGTACTTCTCGACATGTGAATGCATACATGACTAGCTTTGATGTAGTGATAAATTAGGAATATTTTGTTATTTATAGATCAACTTGACTAATTTATGAGGGTGAGGAACAAGTTTTCTATTGCTATACAAAGACTATTGTTGCTGAAACAAGAAACATGTAAATTACATGCATCAGTTGGCGTAGTCTAAATGCTTTAGTGGATAAAATGATTCTTAGTTCTCTTAACACAAAGCTAAGGTGACATCTATCCGAACATTTGGCAGTTTTGGCCTGGAATAATTGAGAATATGCAATGGTCTTATATTATGACCATGACATTTGTGAAAACTAGTGAGATAGTTTCAAAAATCAAACACAAAAATTATTTATGATTCTCATCATGCAAGCATTTTGACTGATTCGTCCCACGTTACTTTAGTGTAGAATGATGAACCATAAGTTCAACTTGTTTGTTGTATTATAAGTAGAGAAATGTTTTGGTCGAAGTGCGGATTCTGAGATATTCTTTTCGGTTATCTAAAGGTGCTTCATTAGAAGCTTTCTTTTCCTTTTCAATAAGTAATCACCAGCATTCATATTTCTAGACATGTGAATGCATACATGCACAAACGCAATGATAGATCGAGAATATTTTTGTCATTCATAGATCAAGTTGACTAATTTGTGAGGGTGAGGAACAAGTTTTCTGTTGCTGTACAAGGACTATTACTGTTGTAACAAGAAATAGGTAAATTACATGCATCAGTTGGCTTAATCTAAGTGCTTCAGTAATTGAAATGATCTCTACCCTCTTTAACACAAATCTAAGGTGAGTGTCACTATCATTGGTAATGATACTGGTTTAAGTGAAATTACTTAAGAAATGCGTCTCTTGCTTTATCCAGCTAGAGCTACAAATAACCTGTAACTTGTCTGAAATCGACATTGACATGCCCAGAATGGCAACAAACACGAGATGATCAGCATTTGCCGACCGAAAAGATTGCTTGATCAGCTCTATTAGAAGCAAAGGGTTATGCCCGAAGAAGGGCACGGCTCTCTGTAGAAGCATCTTGCATTCCTCCCAATTGGCTGTGTTAGGATTGAAAGATTTGCAGTCAGGAAGTTCAAGGCCTTGTTTTATCCTCCCGACTCGCCGGGCATGCAAGACTTGCTTGGATGCAATGGGTAACCTAATGGATTGGTATTCTTCAAGAGCAGCCATTAGATTTTCCGACCCCCACTTCTCAAGCATTGGCCTAGGACTGCCGCATCTAGAATCGACATGTTTGTGCTCCTCAGCTGTGTGGTGTTGTGGGGTGTGCTGCGTCGCCGATAAGTACCACGTTGTCCCAAACTATCCGTTCTAGGGATCACAGTCGTAAATGGCATTGACAAAAGGTTCTCTAGTTTCTCTCATGACCTGAACCAAAGTAGGATGCCAAATTTTCTCTGCATCTTGGTACATCTTCTGAATCATTTCATCACTTACTTTCATAGTAACCGAATTGCCCTGTATGTGTCAATAGCAGACAGAATATGAGAGATACCGCATGACGCAAGGGACTTACAGAAAGGATGCATGTATACAGATACCTATATATATATGTATAGACTAAGACCTTCTATGAGATATGCTTGTGTAGCTCTGCAAATAAATCTCATGAATAAACAGGAAAATTATTGGAAATGTCTGTCGTAATTATTTGGGTCTTTCAGTACATCAGCAACTGCTATTACTGTCGTACAGTCGAGGAGGAGCAAGATGGGTGACAATTACCTTTAAGTGAGGCTCAGGTTGGTTCAAACACCATGTCCAGTTCAGCCTTTGTTTGGGATCTCAAAAAAAACAGTATGATTTCCGGGCGTCAAGTCGATGTACAAGCATTTTCCGAGCTCCGGATATGCCTCCTAACGTTCTTGATGGTTTTGGAATCTTCCAATCCCCGAATAATCAAGAACTCCTCTCCAGCCTGCAGTAGCCTGAATACCTATTATATTGACATAATCATGAAAGATAACAAAGGGGTAAGTTAGGGATTCGTGCATAACAATTTGGGCAAAGAAGTAACAACCTTAGTTTGACGTCAGGAAAATAGTTCTTGCGAATCAGAGAGTTGCATCCATCTGCAGCGACGAGCAAATCTCCGTCTACTTCCACAGTTTCTTCGGTGTCGAGAACTTGGGCCCTGATTTTGACCGGTCGCTTATCCTTGGAAATAAAAAGAGAGGAAAAGATGGCCCCACAGGAATATTTCTGGTGGCAATGCAGAGAACAGGTGGTGATGCAGACTGGACCAATGTGCTGCTCTATGATTGAAATTCTCATCTCTTGCTAGTATCTTCATGGATTTCTCATCATTGATTGCTTGGTTTCTAGTATAAATGGGCGCATAACAAGTTTGGTGAGAACCAGGATACAATTTTAGTGCCACATAGAAAGCAAGATCAATTTCTATATGTTCAACTACAGAAAAGGAAAAGGACCATATCTCCTGGAAGAGCTTAACATCTCCTCTCAGTGTCGAGCAAAGCAAGAACTTGACAATCAAGGTGCAAGAAGAAAGACATATTCCGCACCAATTCTTTAGTAGCTGCGATCTTAACTTCAGTGCATATCATAATTCAAACCTTAGGAAGACTTGGGAGTAGAGTGAGTTTGTTATATGAAGTTTCCCTTACAAGATCAATAGCGAGAGGGAGAGGTGATGTCATGGAGGAGTTCAGGGCGTCCAGTCAGGACCCGATGAGCTCCTGAGAGCGGATCAAACGCGAGTCCTGCGCCAGTGGGGTTTCCTTTCGGAGGCCTGCACGATTTCTCTATGACCACAACGTCCCACCCGCCAGAATGAGCGCATGCGCACATGACACACCTGCTATGCTTCCTCCTACGATCACGGCCTTCGGCTTCGGCTTGTTTTTGATGAGAAAGATCATTACTGTAATTCATGACTTCTGTTGTATCTTCTCCAAGACTTACTCTGTGTTTCTATCCGATAAAGACGAAGAAATGGGGGTTAAAAAAGTGGGGCTAAGAAAAATGGGATTGGAAAGATTTGAAATAAGGACCTCTATGCTTTGATACCATGAGAATAGAGAATTGAGTATACTTTACACTGATCCGTTATACCTTATAAATAGAGATACCACCCTCTATAATTATGACAGAAATTAGAGATGTAGGATAACAATTTGATCTATATGAAAATTAAATAAAAAACAAATCAACTCGATGTCCAAGGCTCCCAATTGTTGTGTCTCATTTGGTTTTTGTGACTTGAGATTGCCAATTTAGACTATAGTTGCAGGAGGTTGAATCCTGGAGCCTAGGAGTTGATAACTAGAAGATAATTGGGTCATTGACAAATTTCATGTTCTAATAGGGTCACCAATCACCCTAAAAAATAGCATTATAAATCAGATCAAGGATTCTAAGGTCGATTAGCTTTTGAAAATGACACCTTTTTTTTTTTAATTTCAATAGCCACAATAGTAAATAATAGCACACTAATCTCTTGACATTTCTCTTGGAAATGGTGGCAATAAAAAAAAAAATTCATTTTCAATATACAAACCTTCATTCACCACACCGGCTACCCATTGGATAAAAGCTCGTTGATCCTTGCCCAAATGTGAGAGTCCAAAACTGTGGTGAATGCACTTGATGTCTTAAGTGTGACGTCGGGGTGGTGGGTCCTCCTGGCGTCACTCAGGTTCACCCGCCGGTTGCCGTATGCGGGATTCCTTGGGTATCAAAAAAAAAAAAAAACCTCCATTCACCATGGAATCATCATTTAACATAGATTTTATGTAAATTCATATCATATATAATTTACATGAATTTAACCTTACACAAAAACCTTCATTCACCATGGAATCATCATTTAACATAGATTTTATGTAAATTCATATCATATATAATTTACATGAATTTAACCTTACCAATAAATACTTCTATAATTTAGATAACTTAGTATAAATAAATTACCTAAAAGGAATAGTTAAATTTTTCCACTAAATTACTAACTTGAGATGCCTCATCTTGAAGCCATAAGATTAATATATTTATATATCCATATCTAGTCGCATGATCTTTATTTTCAAATTAAATGACTGCCTCATTATTGAGTCATTACTAGACCTTAACTTTAGTCAACTCATATAATTTAACTACTAAGACCGGGTCATGATTAAGTTCACCTTCACCATCAAACTTAAAATTAATTTTCTAAAATTCCAGATTTCCAAATTATATGATTGCCCCAATGAAGTTTCTCATTTTGCATTTTTGCCATTAAGTCCAATCTCTCTTAATCAAGCTAAACTAATTAAATTAAATGCCCAAGGCCATTCATTT
The DNA here is from genome assembly GCF_016545825.1 of Eucalyptus grandis. Taxonomy (NCBI): domain Eukaryota; kingdom Viridiplantae; phylum Streptophyta; class Magnoliopsida; order Myrtales; family Myrtaceae; genus Eucalyptus; species Eucalyptus grandis. Next base: position 26,157,777 of record NC_052616.1, read on the forward strand.
ACTATCTAACACACATGAATATCTTATTTACACTATGGACATGCCACAAATTTTATAAAGTTACCACTTTTAAATAAATTATAAGTCAAACTTTGACTAGTTAGATAAATTGTCTAGATTAAGTAGTTAATTCTAAAAAATAACTGGATTACCTATTATCATAACTTAGTCAACATAAGATTAGATATGATATGATATGCAATCCATAGATTTTGCTATATTTTATCTATTATTTGATTAATTACGGTAATAAAGAGATACTCTCATAACCTATCATGTTAATTGTTTTGTATAAAGATGACATATTGATATAAATGAACCTAACAAATAGAGGTGGTAAGAATCTATCACGATTCATTGCTAAAAAAGCCACAAATGCATAATCAAATCATAGTTATTCTACGATCTAAATCTTAAAAGGCAAAGAAAGACATTAGAGTATTCCAAATTCATAGGTCCAACTGTGACATGAAACTTTTAACAAGCAATGGCAATATCTACAAGGTAGATTATTCTTGCGAATGTCAAATCTAGTAAGATGGAGAAAATGTGACTGCTCACCTTCATGATTCCAAAAAGTATCGTCTTTGACTCTCTCATGACTTTTGTGAAGCTTTGACACAGTGTAGAGCTATGAAGGAGGATGAGTTTCAACTCTCCTACCATTTTCATAATTTTTAACGCGAATCTTTTACTCTCACTGTTTTGGTTAAGCTTTGACATGGACCAAAAAACAAGAAGCTTCAACATGTGTCGTTGCCCCTCATTCTACTAGAATTAGAAAGATCTTTTGAAGTTTGAATTTTTATTCATTTAAAATATGGTTATTTCTACTTTCATTTTTATTTGCTTATTTTTTTATTATTTTCCCCTCTATTTTATTTTTTATTCCTTCCTATCATTAATTCCAATTTTTAAATAAATAGATTATAATAATATACTTAAAATGTGTAATAGATATAAATACTAGACTATAAATAAAAATAGAAATAAATAACAACAAAAATTATTTTACATTAGAATATTATTTATATTTTAATTTTCGTTAATTTAAGAAGCTTGCCATTGAGAAAATAACTTTTATATCATTGATATAAGAAATCTTATTCGTTTTTATTTTACCTCCCTATGAGATATTTTATTTAGTCTAATCTATTTTATATCCCATAATTTTTGGTCTTGGATAAATTAAACATAAAAAATATGATAAATTTTATCTTATTCTGATGTTTATCCTAATTACCATAAGTAACTTTACAGTTTGTGTTGAATTCTAACACTTCTCCATAGGAGATAACTAGAAGATGTATTTTTGTTTATTAATTTACATACTTTTCTTCATTGATTTAACAATTAGGCGAAGAATCTCGAATTGAAAGCCCAAAGATACAATTAGAGAATCTACTATAACAACGATGAGATCCTCCACTCTATGAATAGAAATTTTAAAATTTACCCATCAAGATAAATGAGTGAAGAGAAAGACTTAAACATTGATTATATGATTCCACATAATGCGGCAATCTGTGCTGAGCTCTACTAATTTGTTAATCATTTGGAAGTGTGGTAATGATGATTAAATACTTTCTTTTCTAGGGAAAATTTCAAATAAGACCTCAAGTAAGCCTTTTTTTTTCAAAAAGAATCCCTAAATCGTAGGGCCGTCAAATAGGTGGATTGGGTCGGATTTGAGTAAGGTCAAAAATGGTCCAACTCATATTGACATGTTTAAACTATTTTGACTTATTTTCATATAATGTAAATTTGATGGCATGCAGGCCGATCATACTCTTTCACACCTCCCAATTTGCTATTATAGAAAACACATTAATATTGACTCAATATAGTTTTATTCCCTCCCACACATTTCATTCACTTTAAGTTCTTCACATATATGTTACTTTAAATTTAAAAGAAAATTAAATGATAAAAAGTTAGTAAATAAAATAAAAGACATGAAAAACGTCTAACCAAATATAACAAAGCTTATTTCTTATATATATTTGAAAATGGTATTCTTTAAAACACTTTAATGCAATACAAATTTAATGGACAATTTTTATAATTTTATAAACGTTATTTAAAAAAATTGAATTTTTAATTATTTTATTTTATTTTCTAAAATATAATTTGTACTCTCTCTCTCTCTCTCAGCCTCAATAGCTGGCATGGATGCCAGATTCGCATACAAAAAAAGGCTTGGTTTATGAAAGTTTTTGCTCAAATACAATTATGATATTTTTTTTTTTTAAATATTTTAGTTTAATATAAGTAAGTGATTAACTATATTTCTTCTCTCTCTCTCTCTCTCTCATCCTCAATGGATTTGGCATGGATGCTAGGTAGCACACGGAAAGGCTTGGTCTATGAATGTTTTGCTCAAATACAAGTACTTGTCATACATGTATCTATTCCTATACAGAGTGTATGTGCTGAGATTTTCTTTTAATTATTTTAGTTTAATATTATTAAGTGATTAACTATATTTGTTCCCTCTCTCTCTCTCTCTCTCTCTCTCTCTCTCTCTCTCTCTCTCTCTCTCCCTCCTCAACGGTTGGCATGGATGCAAAGTAGCATACGGAAAGGTTTGGTCTATTAATGTTTAATATAATATAAATACTTATTATGCATGTATCTACTCGTATACTTGTGTATAAGGTGAAGTTTTCTTTTAATTATTTTAGTTTAATATTATTTAGTGATTAACTATATTTGTTCTCTCTCTCTCTCTCATCCTCAACGGTTGGCATGGATGCCAAGTAGCATACGGAAAGGTTTGGTCTATTAATGTTTTAATCTGATATAAATACTAGTCATGCATGTATCAATTCATTATCTTGAATGCATAAGGTGAGATTTTCTTTTAATTATTTTAGTTTAGTATTATTAAGTGATTAACTATATTTGCTCTCTCTCTCTCTCTCTCTCTCTCTCTCTCTCTCTCTCAACGGTTTGCATGGATGCCAAGTAGCATATGGAAGGTTTGGTCTATTAATGTTTTTAATCTAATATAAATACTTGTCATGCATGTATATATTCCTATACTGAATGTATATGGTGAGTTTTTCTTTTTAATTATTTTAGTTTAATATTATTAAGTGATTAACTATATTTGTTTCTCTCTCTCTCTCTCTCTCTCATCCTCAACAGTTGTGGATGCCAAGAAAGCATAGAAAGGTTTGGTCTATTAATGTTTTACTCTAATATAAATACTCGTCATGCATGTATATATTCCTATACTGAATATATGTGGTGAGATTTTCTTTTAATTATTTTTAGTTTAATATTGTCACGCCCGATCCTCGGCGTGTGCCCATCCTTCAGTCGTCGATTTAAAATGCGGCGTCCCAGGCAGCGTCGCTTGGCCAACCCATTCATTTTAATGCACATGCAAGCGTATAAATAAATCTCCAAATAAGCCTTCACAAAGACAGGATAGAAAAGCGTGCCCATAATTTCACAACCACAACACACTTTTATACGGAGTTGACTAATTTATTTACAATACTAGTCTATAGACAAAAGTCTATAAAAGCATAAAGTCTACAAAAGGCCGGTTTCCATGAAGCTGTCTAAGACCAGCTAATGAGACTCATTCTCCGTCCTTCCATCTCCACGAGGCTCACGGGGGCGTCGAGTCCGCACGCACGTCGAAGGGAGGGGGTGGATGCGCTCTCACCCTAGAGTGGCATCAACTACTACAATGGAAATTTCAAAACCTCTAAGAGGACCCACCTAAATCCATTGGGTCCTTAGCAAAATCATGCTCTAAATCAATGAGGTACCCTATGAGGTAGGTCCTCTTTGACCTAGCGATGGTCACCACAAGTTCATAGACCCGACTTCCGGCATCGGGGTAACTAAAAACCTGTTCAATAACCCTCATGGGTCAGCCAAAATGCTCTGGAGGAACTACCATCTAAGGACCTAAAAATGTTAAGCTCACGATTGGGTGAGATAATGTCTCGGCAAGTTCATCCCCTAAACTCCACTAGGAAGGAAATACGCCTAAGGTAGTTTATGCACACACAAGTTAAATGACTTACCTTACCTTAGTTCCTTCTTGCAAGTCAATACAATTTATATATTTAACCAATCAATTCAATTCAAGTCATTGATCCATCGATCCACTCAATCAATCAACTCAATTTGACACAATCGATATGATCTTACTATCTATCAATCAATACTATCTATCAGTCAATATTATCTATCAATTCAATACCATCTATCAATTATTTCCAACTATTAATCAAATCGATTATTGCTCACACAAGCTGAAGTATCTGGTAATAGCTTTCATACTAATATAATAGGGCATTTCGTTGATGCGTTTATAGGGCTATTCTCGGGAGCCGATCACTCTTGAGATAACTAGATCATGCAGGTAAGTAATTAAGAAAATTTAAGGCAATAAACTTGAGATTCGATCAAGAATCGGCTTCTTGACCGTGCTCATCTTTAGAGGCCCTGTGCGTGTTTAGGCAGCCTATGGTATAATGGTTTACTAATCGAGCTTAGTGGGGTAGAACTGGCCGAGACATAGTCTCATCCCGGTTGTGGGATATCATTTCAAGGCCCTTAGGATGGCAGGACCTCCACCTCCTCGTCCTCGTATGCATTATGGTGTTCGGAGCAAATTTAAGTTTGAGACCCATTTCCCGTCCACCCTCACCGGAAGGATTGGTGTACGTTTTGGTCCCGATCGACCATCGGGTCAATGTGGGAAAGGAAGACCGGAAGGCCCCACGGTATCGGTCTTGGTACCATGATTACTTTGATGGGCGCGAGAAAGGTCCTATCCTAGAAGAGGATGTGCCATTTGATGTGATGGAGAAGGAACGGCCGGCTGGCCCGGATGGATCGGTAGTGGATGTGAGGGACCGGCGGCGGGGAAGTGGAAGCTCTGGAGGAGGAAGAAGATTGGGGAGCGGCTAAGGAGATGCCGAGAAGATGAGCGGTGTCGGGGCGAGGATGCGGGAAGAAGGAATGATGATTTGGAGGAGAATGATCTAGTGAAGAGGAGTCGAGAGGAGGATCGGATGATCCCGAGTATGACCCGGATGAGGATTGAAATCCCATTTTAGACCCTTTGTATATGTGTAGATAGAGTGAGGCTAATAGGTTGTGAATATTCTGTGAAGTGTTATGTTTAATGCCATGTATAAAAGTTTGGTTATAGATTCAATATGAAAATATAACATAACACTATCCCATGTTTTATTGTGCAGGGGATTTATAATTGCTGGCATGTGCTTAATTTATGAAAGGGTCGGCGATACATATTCACAGGATATCGCATTCTAAATCGACCAAGTAAGAAGGATGTGTGCATGCTAGAAGATCGGGCGTGACCATTTGATTATTTGCTCACACAAGCTAAAGTATAGATGATAATAAGCTCTCATAAGCTTATTATAGATAGATAATGCTTCGCACAAGCTAATATAAATAGATAGTAGCTCGCACAAGTTGATATGGATCGTTGCTCCACAAGCAATAAACGTCATAGCTCACCTGGTGATAATGGAATTACTCTCATGGCGCATATCGGCTCATGGCGTATAGTATCTTTTTTATTCTCACAGGCGACGTGCAATAATGCTATATCTTTCTCTTCAAAAATCCCGCTATTTAAATAGTGCACAAAGACATTTTCGACGTTAAAAATTGACTCCGTATTTTCTAGCTCAAAATACCAAAATTGCCCCATTTTGGAATAAATAACAAAAATCACAAATTTCACTCAATTTGCACAAATTAGCACTCAATTAAATAAACCAAGCATATTAGCATGAAATTCTGGTCACGTCTTTATCCCGGTATAATTTTCGGAAAATAATAAATAATTAAATAAATACAATTAAATGCAAAAATAGAAACTTAGAAGTAGAAAATACCTAATTAAATACTGCAGACGGAGATGAGAGAATTTCTAAACCTATCTAGATAAATAGCACGATTTATCTAGTCCCTAATTAAACGTTTGAACCATCCAACATGCATAAATGAATAATTAAATCATAATACGTTCTAACTAACCACCTAAACCTTAATTAGCCTAATCTAAACACCCCTTAAACATCATTAACTCCTTAAGCTAAGTTTAGTGAGTAAACTCATCAGTTTAGCAAGTAAACTCATCGGTTTAGCGATCTAGTGAGTCCACGGTAACGACATCGCGGAGATGGGCGACAAACCGCCTAGCACGAAGCAAACAAGGCTCGGAAGAGTCTAAATAGACCCAAAGCCCAAAGACCCTTGTTGGTCTTCGTTTATACTCGCTGGGTTGAGAGAGAATCGGGCGATGGGTTAAATTAAATGGTAGGGCGGGCGGCTGGCTGCGGCGGGGGGCGGCGATGTTCGATGGTGGTTGGGCCGCGTAGATGGCTTAGGAGGCTGGATGGAAGGCTCGACGGCGGTCAAGGATTACTGGGGATGGTGTGACAATCCAGAAAACGAGCAAGATGCGGCGGGGATGGCGTGCAGAGCTTGTGGGCGCGCGACGGCGGCGGCGGTGCGGCGGCTTGATGATGGCTTGCGACCGGTAGGGAAGCTGGTGGTTTCTCTAGAATTTTGGAGCTTCAAATGGTCTATAATGGGAAAGCAGCTCTGTGAAGAGAATGGGACAATAAAAGGCTTGGGAGGTCCCTCTTGTTTTCCATTCTATCCCTTTGTCCATGGCAAGGAATTTCCCACCAGCCATGGCTATCATCCATGGCTCCTTGGCAACCACAAACTTCTAACAAGTCAATAAAAAATTAGTCCAAGGTTGTGGGAACCGTGACTACAATTTGCGCAAAATTCCCCTAAATTGAACCAATTCTCCTTAAATTGAATTCAATCAGTCTATAAATTTCACCAACGTGTCCTCAACCAAATTAACATTTTCCCTCATGATGAAACAAAACTGCATCCCAAAACATGATCAGAAGCGATCCCCTGAATTTTCCGATCAGAAAACTTATCGTATGTCGAATTTTCGCCAAAAATCTCGGTTTGTAAATCTTCACAAGATGAGCCGATAGTCCTAAAATAAATCATGACATGACAAAACTTTCAAATTTCTGAAAGTGGGTTCAAAATTGGCGGTTAAAATTTCAATCGCGCGATTTTAGCGTGACTTCAGCCTACCCGGGTAGCTTTTAGAAATTTTGAGTCTGATTGGCCCATGGTCGATTGTTTTCCAGTACATTGTACATCTTTGACATATTGGCAACTGGGTTATTCGAAGTGAAAATCTCAGGTTTCAAATACGGACACGGGATACAAATAAACGAAAATCTGTCACAGTGCCAATCTTTAAGGAAACACAAATGAGAGAAAATACGGTATATTAGTAGGAAATTATTATATATATAGTTCTTTATTCATTCGCATCATATTGATGTCTTTTTAGATCTTGCCATTATGAGAATTCTCTATCGACCACGATTCCACTTAAGTAGTTTTTGCTACATTGTTGTGGGACTTTGTTTAAATTCTTTTCACCATCTGAGGCGTTGGAAATAGACAAGAATTGACTTGCATTTGTTCATATGCTGGGGAGAAAATAAGCAAAGCTTTAAGAAACTATAGAGCTCTCCAATTGGATAGAGTTCTCAAAAATCTTATAAGAATGTCCAACGCAGCCTTGCACAGTGCGGCGAAGGTTTTGTCGGCCTAGGTGTTGAGGGTGTGTTTGAGATTAAAATTGGCTACTTGATAACCTTATTTAATACAAGATTCGTTTTTAGTAGGGGTATCAAAATGAGTCTTAAACCCATATATAACATATTTAAATCATAAATGGGTCATATATGAATTACTTATACTTTGAAGATATTAGTTAAATGGGTTGGACTTAAACACTCATATCCAACTCAAGCCTTACACTCTCTCTTTCAACCTTTTATAAAAATCAAAATTAGAATTATTTTTTTATATTTCATTTTCTTTTATTTTTTTCTTTCTCTTCTTCCTCCTTCTCTAGTCGGTGGTTGGCACGGCAAAAGGCGGTGACCGGCCAAGCAAGGCTTGAGCTTCGGCAGCGTTGGGCAAGCTCAAGTATGCCAATTTGGCGAGGCCGTTGTCTAGCGAGGCTCAAGCCTGCCAATCTAAAGAAACTCGAGCTTGCTCAATGCCAGCGGCTTGATCTTACCAATCTAGCGAGACTAGAGCTCTTTCGATCCCAATGAGCTCGATCTTGTCAACTTTTGACAAGGTTGAGGCCTTGCTAATGACTAGCAAGGCTCAAGCTTATTGGCATCGAGGTGAGCCACCGCATCAAGTGAGCTTGAGCTTGCTAATTTGTTGAGGCCTCAACCTTGCTGACATCTAGGGCTTAAGCCTTGCTAATATGGAAGCCTGAATACTACCTTATCAATCGAGACTGGTTCAAGTTCCACCTATAAGTTATAACCTACCATGTTGAGGCTGATTCCAATTTTTGAAACCTAGAATTGCCACCTGGGTCATGGAAGCTAGAATTCACCTTATTAGTCGTTTTCAAACAATAATCGAGTGGCCAATTTCTTCTTTCTTTTTTATCATTTTTTTTGTTTCAATTATAGTCAATAAATTGAAAGTGAACAAAACAACAAAAAGTCCCATTTATCCAATCGTGACAATCCATAAAAGATGAACACGTAAAATAAAATCAATAATATAAAAATTCAATAAATGTAACATAAAATCTAAATCATAGATTTCATTCCACAATCATATATGAAAATTGCTCAAATTATAACCGCTTGAAAACAACAGAAAAAAAAAATATAGTTAGTCATAATAATATTAAACTAAAAATATTTAAAAGAAAATCTCACCTCATACATTCAGTGTAGGAATAGATATGTGCATGGAAGGTACTTGTATTAGGCAAAAACATTCATAGACCATTCCTTTCCATGTGCTAATTAGCATCCATGCCGACAATAAAGGGCGAGAGAGAGAGCGAGAGAAGAGAGAGAGAGAGAGATAGAGAGAGAGAGAGAGAGAGAGAACAAATATAGTTAATCACTCAATAATATTAAACTAAAATAATTAAAAGAAAATCTCACCATATACATTCAGTATAGGAATAGATACATGCATAACAGAAGTACATGTATTAGAGCAAAACATTCATAGACCAAGTCTTTCCCGTGTGCTAATGGCATTTATGCCAACCCATGAATGAAGAGAGAGAGAGAGAGAGAGAGAGAGGGGTGGGAAATATAGTTAATCATAATAATACTAAACTAAAATAATTAAAGAAAATCTTACCACATACATTCAGTATCGGAATAGATACATGCATGACAAGTACTTGTATTTGAGCAAAACATTCATTGACCAAGTCTTTCCCGTGTTCTATTGGCATTCATGCCAACCCATGAGATTAGAGAGAGAGAGAGAGAGAGAGAGAGAGAGAGAGAGAGAGAGGCGGGGTGGGAAATATAGTTAATCACTTAATAATACTAAACCTAAAACCATTAAAGAAAATCTTACCACATACATTCCGTATCGGAATAGATCATGCATGACAAGTACTTGTATTTGAGCAAAACATTCATAGACCAAGCCTTTCCGTGTGCTAATTGGCATCCATGTCAACCGTTGAGGATGCGAGAGAGAGAAAGAGACTAGAGAGAACAAATATAATTAATCACTAATAACATTAAACTAAAATAATTAAAAGAAAATCTTAGCACATACATTTAGTCTAAGAATAGATACATGTACGAAAGGTTCTCGTATTAGAGTAAAACATTCATAGACCAAGCTTTACTCATTGCCCAAAGAGAGAGAGAGAGAGAGAGATAGAGAGAGAGCAAATATAGTTATTCACATAATAATATTAAACTAAAATAATTAAAAAGAAAATCTCACCACATACATTTAGTCTAGAAATATACATGCATGATAAGTACTTATATTTGAGCAAAATATTAACAGACCAAAGCCATTATGTGTGCTGATTAGCATCCATGCCAACCATTGAGGATGAGAGAGAGAGAGAGAGAGGCTATCTCGTGGTGATTAGCCTCGAGGAGAATAAGAGCATGGGCGTGTCAATCAGCGCAAATTAAATTCAGGTGAAAATAGAATTGGAAATTCAGGATGTCATAAATATTATTAAGTGATTAACTATATTTGTTCTCCCTCTCTCTCTCTCTCTCTCTCTCTCTCTCTCTCTCATCCTCAAATGGTGGGCATGGATGCCAATCGGCTACGAGATAAGGATTGGTCTGTGAATGTTTTACTTAATACAGAAGTGCTTATCATGCATGTATCCTATTCCTAGAATAAATGTATGCGGTGAATTTTTTGAATTATTTTATTTAATATTATTAAGTGATTAACTTATATTTGTTCTCTCTCTCTCTCTCTCTCTCTCTCTCCTATCTCTCTCTCTCTCTCTCATCCTCAGTTGGCATGGACGCAAGTAGCATACGGAAGGTTTGGTCTATTAATATTTTAATCTAATATAAATACTGTCATGCATGTATCTATTCGTATACGATTTCTTTTAATTATTTAGTTTATGTATCGTGTTGATTAATTATATATATTTTCTCTCTCTCTCTCTCTCTCTCTCTCTCTCTCTCTCTCATTCGCAACGGTTGGCATGGATGCCAAGTAGCATACATAAAGTTTGGTCTATTAATGTTTTAAGTTAATATAAATACTTGTCATGCACGTATCTATTCCTATCTTGAATGTGTATGGTGAGAGATTTTCTTTTAATTATTTTATTTTAATATTATTAAGTGATTAACTATATTTGTTCTCTCTCTCTCTCATCACTCAACGGTTGTGGATGCCAAGTAGCATACATAAAGGTTTGGTCTATTAATGTTTTAACTCTAATATAAATATTGTTCATGCATGTATCTATTCCTATACTAAATGTGTATGGTGAGATTTTCTATAAATTATTTTAGTTTAATATTCTTAAGTGATTAACTAGAGGTGAGCATCGGTCTAGGGTTGATCTGGACCGACCTTGGACCGGCTGGGTTCCCACGGAAATGGGTTAATCATTGGTCCTAAGATTCTTGGATCAGCACTATGAGGATTGATCCTCGGTTCGGGAATTCCAGGTCGGTCCAACCCGGGCCGATAATATATATATATATATATATATATATATATATATAATATATTATTTATAATTTTTTATATAAAGAAAACATTAAAATAAACAATGGCAACAACATTAAATAACTATTTAATTAGTAATTCAAGTAATTTTACATTATTCTTTAATAACTTAGATTTTTAATGTCTTTTATGGCATCAACAGTCATAATTTATGAATGAGGAAAATGTTTTTGTAAGTAGTCCTCATGATGTCCAAAAGGCATAAACAACTCATTATGGTATCCTTCTATTAGTACTCATTTTATTACGTCTTATTTGTCTTCTTAGTCTTCAATTTGCCAAAATCGAGGAAATAACTTCTTCACTGCCACTTAACACTCGCCTCGCTCGCTTTGGGTCACTCGTGCCTCTTGCCGCTCAATGCTTGCTTGGCTTGCTCACACCGACTTGATGCTCACTCTATTTGACACATCCCACTCGACCCTCATCGCTTGCCTTTCTTAGCGATCTCACTCTTCATCAAACCATTGGGTTGATCCGGTCCTCGGTTCCATTTCGATTAAAAAATCAAATAAAAATTATTGGTTGTTTCAGATTGACCACAAACTAAAGCTTGAACCCATTGGGTGGGTTGGGTCCTCAATCGTTTTTCAATGAGAATTAAAATGAAATAAAATTATCGATTGATCCGGATTAACCTTGGAACTGGCGAACCCCAGGTGGGTTGGTCCAATCCTGTCCCAAACTCAATAAGGTTGGTCTTCGGTCAAAAATTGAGGACTAGCACCATGCGAGATTGATCCTAGGGTTAGGAGTTGGACCAACCCAACCCGGACCATGCTCACTATGATTAACTATATTTTTCTCTCTCTCTCTCTCTCTCTCTCTCTCTCTCTCTCTCTCTCTCATGGCAATTGGGCCGAGCTTGGTCGGACTGACACAATCAACGTATTTGGGCCCTAAGGCCTAAACTCCGGGCCGCGGAAGGATTCTCGTAGGAATATAAATGACAATTTGGGTTTAATAATATAGATCCAATAACTTTAGCCCCCAAAAAGGAAAAAGAGTAATAAAGTTAATGGTTGGATTTTCATTGAATTAGGTGATTCCGTACTTACCTAATATATCAACTTACATAATGAGGAGGCGGTGACAATTAGGCTAGGCCAGGTAGGCCCCACACAATCAACTTATTTGGGCCTTAACGCCCAAACTATGGGCCTTGGAGGGATTCTCGTAGGAATATAAATGACACTTTGGGTTTAATAATATAGATCCAAAAACTTCAGCCAAAAAAAATATAAATAAAGTTCATGGTTGAATTTTCACTGAATTAGATGATTCCGTGCTTACCTCATATATCGACTTACATAATGAGGAAGGAGTGGCAATTGGGCTGGGCTGGGTTGGGCTGTGTCGATCAGGCCCATCTTCTCTCGATATGGCCTAGTAAAAGGCTCGGCCCAAATCGAATTATATGGGCCCGAAGGCTCAAACTCTGGGCCCATCTACTTGACCGGTGGCCGTTGGGCCAGCAGGGCTTTGCCAATGGGCCTGCAAAAGCCCAAAAAAGGAATGTTCCTTCTCCAATCAATCTCCCTTTTCATCTCAAAATTATCCTTTCCTTCACTCGTCGGATCGATCCGTTGCTAATGGCCAATTACAATTATAACCTTCAATTTGTCTCAAATGAACCTGTAAAATTACTTAATTACACCTACATATTTTGTACGGAAGTCAAATCAGTTCTAAAACTTATAAATTTTTTCTTATGTAATCCTAAGTCTTTACAGGAAATTTTAATATAATCCTTTTGATTTTTTCATCGGAGATTGCTGACGTGGCAACACGCCATGTGCCTCCCATGCAAGACAACTCTATCGTTAGGTCATGGAAAAAGGAGCTTTGTATTTCAAAATCTTGCAATTTTGCGTAGCTACATAAACTCTATATTCTCATGGCTTGATCGGATTTAGTCTTCTCCCGCTAGGATGCGACAGATGGTCGAATGTTTTCTTATGTGTAGATCCCATTAGCTTCCGATTCGACGCGTGCGTCAGGCGGTACTCTAGCCATGCAATGCCGGAGAAGGCTGCGCCACGCAAGGATTTCGTCGTGTCATGCTGCTGCAACTTGGGAATAGGTGAAGAAGTCGATGCTGACCGAATTCTCGTGACGATGAGAGCATTATCACACGGTATGGACCACGCGCTAAGGCGGAAGAGGCGAAGACACGCCATCGTCGGAAAGTTCATTTTGGTTTTGTTGACAAAGACGAAGTCGCCGACGCGGCGAAGACTCGCCGTCATCCGAGTATGCATTTTACGGGCGAACGCGAAGGCAACAAAAACCGACACGCGACTTCAAGAGGAGTGCACGTGCCCCTGATAAAACCATAGAAGACAAAAACATGGAATTGTAATGTCAAAACGCGTTCAATTTTTTCATAGAAAAATCTTCATGTCATCGTACGTCACCTCAAATCTTTCAAAAGTTTTTATAAGATATTGGAAGGTTCTTTTATTTCGGTTAAAAAGAAAGTTGAATATGACTAATTTGGTGAGAATATGACTAATTTGGTGAACGTCAAACAAAACAGCCTCTTGGTTTAGCATAATTGACACAGGCATCCATGCATATGTATTAATCGATCACCTTTCTTCTTCTTTTTTCTTTTTTTTTCTCCCTCTTAAGCCTAACAAAAGAGCTACTGGCCAACCCTTGCCAACCATGAAGCCCTCACCCAGCCGCCAACAGGGTCGCCCAGCCCTTGCCTTTTGGCTGGCAAGGGTTTGTTGGCGATCCTTGTCAAACTTGGTAGGAAAAGAAAGAAAAATAAAAAAGTAGAAAAATTATAAAAAAATTGGTCACAATAACCCCAACCGTTCTATATAGCATTGCTGGTGTCCACGTCAGTTATTTCCGATTAAACTTAGCCGGATAAACTAAATTAACAACACGTGAAAATGTTTAGAATTTAATTGACACAATTGAAATGATTAGAATTGAATTGGTCAAAATGTAATAAATTTATGACTTTTTATATAATTTTTCCTCATAATGTGATTGTACTTTGTAAAATTGATTTGAAATAAGAACTTGAAATCATTATCTGTATATTTCATTATGAAAAGATAATAGTAGTATTTATGCCCATAAATTCATGCAACCAGCCCGCAACATGGCCGTCCTACCAGCCCAACCATGCGTGCCGATAGCCTGCTTGTGCCTGGTCATACCACTAGCGCGGCTTGCATCGGACTATATTGAAACTTAACAATATCTCAGATTTCCTCCTCTTAGTACTTCGGGCATAATTTCCTTCAAAGGACTTCCAAATTTCAGGAAACTTGATTCATCGAAGCTAGACATGTCGGGCTTTCAACCGTGCATCATACGACCATAGTAGAGCATCTCGAGACACCGGCAATTCGGCGCCAGTGATAACGGGACCAGTAACTTTGGGGCGTTTCGAGGTCGAGATCTTCCTCAATGAAGAAGCTGCCCGAGCTGCTAAGGCGAGCCATAGCCAATTGCCTTTCTTCCACGGCCGCCTTCGAAGCTTCCGGAGATCTTCGGGTTGCGCTTGAATTTCCATTCTTTCTTGGTTTTTTTATTGGTCTTGCCAACCTGGTTAGAACATGCCTAGTCTTGATTTTGGTCGTAGATAATGGTGTTTGGAATTCTATAGAAACAATGGAAAGTCAAAGAAGAGAATGTTCTTCAAATCATAACTGATACGGTTGTTTTTCGGCAGAAGTACACCACAGCCAAGTCATAATGCTCAAGTAGGGACACTTAAGTGCCATAACTTCAAAACGGACACTTAAGTGCCACTTTTTTTTCGAATGGGACACTTAAGTGCCACCTCCGGCGACCCTTGCCGGAAATCCTACGTGGATATTTTATTATTATTATTGCTTTCACGTGGCTCTAGAGCTCCAAATCAGCATAAAAATTAAAAAAAAATTAAAAAATTAAAAAAAATTAAAAAGTTTTAATTTTAAAAATTTCAATTTCAAAAAATTTTAAAAATTAAAAAAATAAAATTTTAAAAATTTTAATTTTAAAAAATTTTAAAAATTTTAAAAAAAGAAATTTTAAAAAATTTTAATTTTAAAAAATTTTAAAAATTATAAAAAAAAAAGAAAATTATAAAATTTTAATTTTAAAAAATTTAAAAAAATTAAAAAATAAGAAAATTTTAAAATTTTAATTTAAAAAAATTTTAAAAATTAAAAAAAAAAGAAAATTATGAAAATTTTAATTTTAAAAAATTAAAAAAATTTAAGAAAATAAGAAAATTTTAAAAATTTTAAAAATAAAAAAAATTAATTTTAAAAAAATTTAAAAAAATTTAAAAATTTAATTTAAAAAAATTTTAAAAAAATAAAAAATAAGAAAATTTTAAAAATTTTAATTTTAAAAACTTTAATTTTAAAAAATTAAAAAAATTAAAATAAGAAAATTTTAAAAATTTTAATTTTAAAAAAAATTAAAAAAATTTTAAAAATTAAAAATTTTAAAAAATTAAAAATTTTAAAAAATTAAAAAATTAAAAAAAGGGGGCGGGTGGGAGGCAGCGGCGGTGGAGGTGGTGGCGATGGCGGCGGTGAGGGAGCCGCCGGCGGCGGCAAGGGAGCCGCCCGTTCGGCCTCCCACCCCCCCCTTTTTATAACTTTTTTTATAATTTTATTTTTTTATTTTTCTTAATTTTTAAAAATTTAAAATTTTCTTAATTTAAAAAAATTAAAATGTTCTTAATTTTTTTAAATTTTTTAAAATTTTTCTTAATTTTTCTTAATTTTTTAAAATTTTCTTAATTTTTAAAATTTTCTTAATTTTTAAATTTTTTTTTTAAATTTTCTTATTTTTTAAATTTTTTAAATTTTCTAATTTTTAAATTTTTAAAATTTTTTAAAATTTTAAATTTTTCTTAATTTTAAAATTTTTAAATTTTCTTAATTTTTAAATTTTTCTTAATTTTTAAAAATTTTTAAAAATTTTTCTTATTTTTTAAAATTTTTGAATATTTTAAATCTAATTTAATTAATTTATATACTATTATTTACACGTAGACGCGAAACGGCGTCGTTTTTGCATTTTCTCCGCCACGTCAGCATACAAAACGATGCCGTTTTGGACCAAGCTCGCCGGAAAGTCGCCACGTCAGCCATTTGGCCGGATTTTCGCCGGAGTGGCACTTAAGTGTCCCATTTTACTCCGATGATGGCACTTAAGTGTACCATTTTAAAGTTATAAGCTTAAGTGTCGTTCCGAAGTTATGGCCCAGACTCAGGTGTCCCCGCACTCGTTGTTTTTCAAAGTATATTTGGGTGGAGACATGCATTCAAAGTACGAGAGAACCAAGACCAAAAAGGGCGTCATCTCAAACGAGCTTTGATATTTACCACTAGAAATAAAGATGTACAGGCTGCTTTCAAATCATAGGCAAAGAGTGTTAGTACTTGGATGCTTTGGATAATGTGCAATGGGTGATGTAGTCATTGAATTTTTAATTTTACTTATTTATTCATTTATATATGTTTTATTGATGTCCACCTTCTAATCAACACCAGATAATATCTACCCCGTTAATTTTATATGTATATAGGCAAGTTAACCAATTCTAAAATGAAGGGGTTCCACTAAATGCATCGCTGGAGCATATACGAACTAGTTCTACTATTTAATTAAATTCGGGTTTCATCCCTTGAAAATTAATACGGATATAATGCCATGCCTCTTACAAACAATCTAAGAGTATAGCAGGAAAAAAAAAAAGAAAAAAAATGGAAGTACGGTGATGAAAAAATTAACGTATTCTCTTATTCTTAAAGCATCTAAAAAGAGATGATCACTTTTGCAAAAACGAGTAGGTATGAAACCACGGGACAACCCATAGAGCACATTCATGTGATGCGATTACTTAATCGATAAGTTAAAACCACCCACCTCCACCAGAAAGTTTCATCTTAGACTTTGGACCCCTACAATTACATTATTAAACAAATCATGCAATTCAAGCTCAAGACTAAGAAATTATCATCAGACAAATCAAAGGGAAACGATAGAAACATCACTGTCCAGTATATGGTATTGTTAGAGCATTGTTCTCTAATAAATTTGCCGTCCCAAAAATCCCTCAACTAGAAACCGCCCCCCATCGAAAGAAGACAAAAATGCATCGAGAAGAACCAGACTAAGCAATCCCGACCGTCCATCACGCGTTTAAGGCCTCCCGTGTTGGCCCGATTGGATGCAAGACTTTGCTTGTGCCAACTTTCCCTATAAATACGCCCCTCCTCTCTAACGGTCACACAACGCATATCATACACTTCAGCTATAGTCCTTTCCCTGACCCTTCGTCAATTCTAGTATTCCTAAAAAAAAACAACCACCAACCATGGCCGAAGGACACCACCATCACCACCACCACAACCTCCACCGCAGCCACCACAAGAAGGATGATGCCTTCATGGAGCCTACGGTCAATTACAGGAAGGAGGAGAAGCACCACAAGCACCTCCAGCAGCTCGGGCGAGCTCGGTGCCGTCGCTGCGGTGCTTATGCCTTGGTAATAATTTTCATCTTCTTTTCAATTTTGAAATTCTTTTCCCATTTTATAATTTAGATAAAATTCACGTATTCACCTTATTGACCTGAATCATCATGTTATTAACGAGCATTGAATGCAAAAGATCTCAATTAAACTCACATATTTCAACTTGACATAATAATGGCATGCCATGCGAGATTGGATCATCCTTATAAATGAACAATAGTTTGAATTTAATTGATTTCCTTCACCCATCAGCTAGAGGAATAAGATTTCCCTACAATTGGCTTAAACAAAAACCATAGTTGTAATCCATAGCACTATTTACAGGATCAAATGCTTCTTTTCAAAGTGAATAAATTAATTTTTTTTCTCAAACTTATCCCATGCTCAGAGCTTGTATAAAAAAAAGTATACATAATAGAGAACTTTTTTTTTTTTGCTCCTTTCCTCTTTACCTTAACTCATTTTGTTTCGTGCACGCAATTTCTGATTAATGATGTGCAAAATGCAGCATGAGAAGCATAAGGCCAAGAAGGACCCGGAGCACGCTCACCGGCACAAGATAAAGGAGGAAATAGCTGCCGCCGCTGCCGTCGGGGCTGTCGGGTTCGCCCTCCACGAGCACCACGAGAGGAAGGAGGCCAAGAAAAAATATAAAGAGTCTCATCATGGCAAGAAGCACCACCATCACTTCTAAACCATGGAGGATCTCTGTCTCTTTTTTCTGCTATCTGCCTTGTTTATGTAATTTTATTTCCTTAGAGACTGCCTTCAATAGTCGCTGACACGCTGTACATTTGCGGAGGGTGGTTCTTGAATCTTGAATTCTGCTGCTTGTGAATGCTTCCCTGAGAGGATGAGCATGGGTTCGGGCTTTGTCTTGTACAGGTTGTATCTTGGGTGTTCTGATGATCTGATTCCTTGCTTTTACATTTCCACATATTGTTTTAGGTACGGTGATTATATTGAAATATTATTTTCCAAAACTAATTAGCACACAGTCTTCGCTTAGGATGGATCCACACTCGGTTAGTCAATGTCAATTAACTAAAACGCGATGGCGTCCAATTCAAAAAAATCACTTGATCGTAATGTTATATATAATTTTAATTCAAAAAGTACGTAAAAAAGCTGTACATGACAAAAAAGTATATAAGAGTTGTTGGAGAAATCTTCGTGAAGTGTTTTGAAGTTGACAAAACGTTTCCATCAGTCTAGTCTGAAGGTCTGCAGACTCTGTTAGTTAAAGTCTGAAGACTTCCGGACAGCCAGACTCAAGACTCAAAGTCTATCCTCATTGACAGTCTCTAATCCGTTGAAGAAAGGTTATCCAGAACTGGATGTTTTGTTCAGGATTTAACCTTATCATCTGGAGAAGATCTCGAGAATCCTTTGATTGATCAAGATTGATTCAATGACTGAAGATTCGATGATTGTCTAAATATTATTGGAAGGTTCTACTTATGGAAACCGAGATCCTGATTGTATGGGCGAACAGGATTGATGGGCTATCAACACGTTCCTTTAATAGCTCGAACAATCTTCCTAATTGATTCCGTCCAACGGGTAGATTGGAGGAATTCCTTTGGTAAGTGCCAATGGGTATGATGGCATAAAGGAGTATATAAGGAAGAAGTTCTTAGTTGTTGGAGGTGTGCGCGATAGAAGAATTCCAAAGTCTGAAGCTCCTATTTGTTTAGATAAATCCTTTGAGCGAATACTTGTATACAAAAGAGAGTTTATATTTGTGAGAGACCTTGAGGAGGTGTAGTAAAACATCTCACTGTGGAATCAAGGCAAAGCTGTGCTGTAACTTATCTTTTGATCATAGTGAAATCCAGCCGGTGGGCTGTCAGTGCGGAAGAATGGACGTAGGCTTGGAATAAGCCGAACCACTATAAATCATGTGTTCAATTTTCTCTTCCTCACTCTCTCTACCTCAATCGTATTTCATTTTGTTAATTAAGAGAGAATTCACTTTCGATCATATGTTAAGAATCGCTTCCGTATATCGATAAATTGTTTAGGCACCTATTCACCCCCCTCTAGGTACTCATACTAGCAATATCAATTGGTATCGAGCACGTGTGTACTTACTTTATTTGAAGTGTTTTACTTCATAGTAAAAGATCCATGGCTAGTATGCTAGCACCGGGGCTGATGGAAGGGCAAAGCAATACCAGACCACCCTACTTTGATGGAAAGGATTACAACATCCGGAAGAACAAGATGAAAGCTTTCCTACGATCAAAGGATCCTCTGGAATGGGATGTTGTAGAAAAGGAATTACTCCTACCACTGCATCGAGTCTCGAAAGAGGAAAAGAAACTGAAGAAACCGGCGGAATGTCTCGGGAAGAAATAATCAAGAGACAAACACTCGATGCAAAAGCAATTTACTCCTTATATTGTGCTTTATCACCAACTGAATATAATAGAATATCTTCTTGTGGTACAGCAAAAGAAGTTTGGGACAGATTGCATATCACCTATGAAGGAACAGTCGAGTGAAGGAAACAAGAATCAACATTCTTCTCGGTCAATACGAAGCCTTGTAATGAAACCAGGAGAATCAATATCGACATGTTTAGTCGTTTACAGATATTGTGAATGGTCTTGAAAATCAAGGTCAACCAACTTCTGATCCCATGAAGGTAAACAAGCTACTGCGTGGACTCTCCAAGGATTGGAATCACATAAAGACTTCGATAAGAGAGACGCAGAGAATCATGCCACTATCTATCGACGAGCTGATTGGAACTCTTCAGTCCTATGAAGTGGAAAGGATCAATGAAGATGAAGATCCAAAAGGTAAGAAATCCATTGCATTAAAATCAAATGATGATTCGATGATACAGATTCTCGAAGATGATATGGACGATGAGGAGCTTGCTCTCATGATAAGAAGATTCAGAAAACTAAATAGAAAAGGAAGAAGGTTCAACTCAAAGAAACAAAGCTTTCAAAGACAGCAGACCAAGTTTGTTGATGATGAGGAACCAAATAAAGATGTAGTCTGCTTTGAATGCAAGAAAAAGGGACACATCAGACCCAACTGTCCTCTTCTGAAGAAGAAGAGAGGAAAAGCTGAAAAATTTCGAAAAGCTCTCAAAGCCGAAACAGGTGATGCGAGTGTGAAGAAAGTGATAATGAATATGCCAATCTATGTACGATGGCACAATCGACTCGGACTGGATCGGACTCGGGGATCGACTCGAGCAGTGAATTTGAGGCAAGTGATTTTAAAATTCCTATCAAAGTTTCTAAATATATTGATGAACTATGCTTTAGTCTTAAGACTTCTCTCAAAAGAATTTCCGAACTGAAAAAAGAAAACTCAGCTCTAAAACAAAAGGAAAATGTTTTAGCGAAAGAGTTAAAAGTCTAGACTTGTCTGTTTCCAATCTTAAAGAAAATGAAGATAATCTTTTAAAAGAAAATGCCTTTTTAAAAACAGACTTATCAAATATATCAAAGAAATTTTCTATAGGGTCTGAAAAACTTGAGAAAATTCTTTCAGCACAAAGACCTTACTTCAATAAGTCTGGTCTAGGTATGACAGAAGAAACAATCCCCTTGATTGATTTTCCTAAAGTAAAAGAAAGAATTAAGAAAAGACTCTCGAGTGAGGTTTACAAAAATCACTTCAAGAAAGTTTTTGTAAAACTGTAGGTAGAAATGCTCTCGGATGTTCTAAGTGCAACAGTCCGGATCACTTTGAAAAGAGTGTCCTATGGTATGGAAACCTGTTAAGAAAGTATGGGCTAATCTTGTTTATCTTACTAACACCAAAGGACCCAAGAAAATTTGGGTACCAAAGAAAGCTTGAGACTTTATTTTAAATGCAGGTCTCCGTCAAGAACAGGTAAAGTGGTATCTTGAGGCGGATGCTCAAGACACATGACGGGGAGACTCAAATTGCTTTATAAAGATTGCTCAAGTAAATGGTGGAAAAGTTTCATTTGGAGGAAACAGCAAAGGAAGTATTGTGGGATTTGGAACCGTGAAAATTGGAACTCTCACAATAAGTAATGTTTCCTTAGTGGAAGGACTCAATTACAATCTTCTCAGCATTAGTCAATTGTGTGATTTTGGTTTCAAGATCTTCTTTCAAGAAGGAACATGTTACGGAATCGGTCAAGACTCTACTCGAGTCTTTCATGGGTCGAAGACATGGAAATATCTATCTTACGGATGTGAAACCAAATGAATCGCAATGCCTTATCTCAATTCAAGACGAAGCAAGCTTATGGCACAAAAAGCTTGGTCATGTCAACATGAAGCAATTAGCCAAAATCTCTTCAAAACAGCTTGTTTGAGGACTACCCAGATTGCCATACCAAAAGGGCGATTCATGCACTCCATGTATTCCGGGAAAGCGGGTAAGAAATTCTTTTAAGCCAATTAATTATGTCTCTACTAATCATGTACTATAGTTGCTGCAAATGGATCTCTTCGGACCAACCAGAACTCAAAGTATTGGGGGTAAGAAGTATTGCCTAGTAATTGTTGATGATTACTCCGTTTTACTTGGGTATATTTCCTTGCAAGTAAGTCCGAAACCTTTTCGTATTTTGAAAATTTTGCTAAAATGGTTCAAAATGAAAAAGGATGTGTTATCTCTAGTATAAGAACAGATCATGGAGGTGAATTTGAAAATCAAGATTTTACAAAATTCTGTGATGAATCGGCTGTAAGCATGTGTTTTCCTCTCCATATACTCCTCAGCAAAATGGAGTTGTGGAAAGAAAGAACAGATCTCTTCAAGAAATAGCTAGAACTCTTTTAATTGAAAGTAAAATTTCTTCTCGATTTTGGGCTGAAGTTGTTTCAACAGCATGCTATATCATCAATAGAGTCTTCTTAAGATCTATTCTTCAGAAAACCCCTTATGAGTTATTCAAAGAAAAGAAGCCTATTGTTTCATACTTTCATGTATTTGGTTGCAAATGTTTTATACTGAAAAATGCAAAAGATCGAGTTGGTAAGTTTGAAGAAAGATCGGATGAAGGTATCTTCCTTGGATATTCTACATCAAGCAAAGCCTTCGAGTCTATAACAAGAAGAGCCGAGTCTGTGGAGGAGTCAATGAATGTCAAATTTCAAGACTCAACACAAGATGAATCAAGTCGAGACTCATCAAGAAGAGTCTCGAACTGCTCCAGATCTTCCAAAGCTTACAACTCAAGAAGCATCTCAGACTCTGGAAAACCAGAATAAGGATGTTCATGAAGATTCAATCAAAGAGAGAGATCATCAATCAGACAAATCAACAAGTAACTGGAAGCATAAGTCTAGTCATCCCAAAGATCTTATAATCGGCGAAATGAATGAAGGAATTCGCACCAGATCCAAAAGGCGAGAAGAGTCTAGTGCTGTGGCACTCGTTTCTAAAATTGAACCAAAGAGTATAGAAGAAGCTTTATCTGATGAAAGCTGGATTGAAGCTATGCAAGAAGAGCTCAGACAGTTCAGCATAAATGATGTCTGGGAATTGACATCCAAACCAAAAGGTAAAACTGTTATTGGAGCTAAATGGGTTTTCAGAAACAAGATGAACGAGAAAGGAAAAGTCGTACGAAATAAAGCAAGACTCGTGGCCAAGGGATATACGCAAGAAGAAGGAATAGACTATGATGAGACTTACGCTCCAATGGCAAGGTTAGAAGCTATTCGACTATTACTTGCGTTTGCTTGTTATAAGAATTTCAGGTTATTCCAAATGGACGTCAAAAGCGCCTTCCTAAATGGATTTATCCATGAGGAAGTTTATGTGGAACAACCACCGGGGTTTGAAGACCCAAAGAAACCGGACTCGGTCTTGGGACCGAAAAAGGCTTTGTATGGTTTAAAGCAAGCACCTCGGGCTTAGTACGACGATTAAGTAAGTTCCTAATACAAAATGGTTTTGTCAAAGGTAAAGTAGATACGACTTTATTTA
This sequence comes from Eucalyptus grandis, assembly GCF_016545825.1. Classification (NCBI taxonomy): domain Eukaryota; kingdom Viridiplantae; phylum Streptophyta; class Magnoliopsida; order Myrtales; family Myrtaceae; genus Eucalyptus; species Eucalyptus grandis. The sequence goes on from NC_052616.1 coordinate 26,181,346, forward strand.
TCAAGAAGGAAAACAAAAGTTTCTTACTTGTTCAAATATATGTGGATGATATTATTTTTGGATCCTCTAATGAAAGTCTTTGCAAGAAATTTTCAAAGTCTATGCGGGATGAGTTTGAAATGAGTATGATGGGAGAGTTAACATTCTTTCTTGGTCTTCAAGTAAAACAATTGAAGGAAGGAACTTTTATTTATCAAGAAAAATATGTTAATGATCTTGTCAAAAGGTTTGGACTGGAAAAGTGCAAAAGGTCGACATACCAATGTCAAGTTCTTTAAAGATAGACAAAGATGAAGAAGGGAAGAAAGTTGATCAAAAGTCATGACAGGGAGCATTATTGGATCACTTCTTTATCTTACGCCTCTAGACCTGATATTTTGTTGAGTGTTTGCATCTCGTGCTAGGTTTCAATCGGATCCTAGAGAATCTCATCTCGGTCTGCGAAACGCATCATTAAATACGTTGCTTCATCATCAAGCATCGGTCTTTGGTATCCTAAGAAGGGAGACTTTAATCTTAAGGATATTCGAGACGCAGATCCGGGCGGTTGCGAGTTGATAGAAAGAGCACTTCGGGAACTTGCCGGTTGCTTGGAACGGGGACAGTGTCTTGGTTTTCAAGGAAACAAAGCACTATGTCTCTTTCAACAACGAAGCGAGAATATGTAGCTCTTGGAAGCTGCTGTTCGCAAATTCTATGGATAAAACAACAGCTAAGAGATTTTGAAATTGAAGACTCATGCACGGAGATTAATTGCGACAACACCAGCACTATCAACCTCACCAAAAATCCAATTCTCCACTCAAGAGCAAAGCATATAGAGATTCGACATCACTTTATTAGAGATCATGTTCAAAATGGAGATGTTTCAATTCAATTTGTTGACTCAAAGAATCAATTGGCTGATATACTCACAAAGCCTTTGGAGAAAAATCAATTTGAGTCTATACGGACCAGACTCAACATTTTGAGGTATGAGGATATCAAAGTCTAAAGACTGCCGACTCGGGCTAACAAGACTTTATCTACTTGTCTTGGCTCGACCTTGGATCGTAAGTCTTTCTCTCTCAATCTTATCTTGAAAAGGTACGATCATTAGGCTATGTTTAAATTGTTGCTATATTTAATTAACGTAAATATTGCATCGATTCATTTTCAAAAGGAAGTTATTTTTGAAATAACTATTTTTGCGGATAAAGACAGTTATTTTGAAAAGGCATATTTTTATTTCCTTTGTGACGGTTCGTTTACTCTTCTTTTTAACCGATTGTGCACTGTCGATTTCTCTTCACTTTTCTATTCACTTTTCTCTCAAAAACCCTAGAAAGCATCGATCCTCAATTCCCGTTTGTCTTCTTCGCTCAATCTTCAAAAAGTTGTCATCTTTTCCGGGAAAGTCAAGCAAGGAATCTTCCAAACACCGAGAAAGATGTCATCTTCACGAAAGTCCTCAAGAATCGCAAGCGGGGACCACGAGAGAATGAGTGAGGGGCTTACGCACTTCGATCTTACCGAAGATGAAGTTACTCCCGGATCAAGCAACCGAGCCCACAACATTCTCGGCGGCGTCGGTCTCCTCCATCTAGTCCTCAAGGCGTTGTTCATCAGCATCAAGAAGAAACCATCGAGGATGCGAGACCGTAAGAGTTCAAAAGCCCGCTTTTATTTACAAGCTATATCGTGCCTTAAAAGGAATTCGTACTCCTTTGAACTATGTTGATGAGTTTCTTAGAGACAAAGGATATAGGAACGAATATATCTTTCTGCGAAAAATGGAAAGTTTGGGAATCGCTCGTAAAGGGGTGGCTGAGGAAACCCTTGCGAATATCCCAAGTGATCCTCGTGACTAGGGACCGAATCCTGTAGATGGGAATGACGATGACAATCTGTTCAGTCTATTTCAACCGAAAATGGGTATTGCGGCTGAAATTCAAGGAAAAATGGGAGATTTGTTCAGATCAAAGGAATAAAAGGATCGTACTCGAAATTGCTGAAGCGTGGGGTAATAAACCCTAGGAGTGTGGACTTTGATTTTCTGGATGCTATGAAAGTGAACTTGAGGGAAAAGTTCAGTTATCTTCAACTTGAAAAGTTTTGCTCTGACTCAACTAAGGCTTATGCTGAATTGACTGCATATTTCTATTCAAATCTTAGCTTTTTGGATGCAAATAGATTCTCCTTCAACGTTAAAGAACAAGACTATGTTGTGGATATGAATATGCTGGCAGATGTGTTAGAAGTTGAGAGAGGCAGATATCAACCAATCAAAGTTTCCATTGCTCGGGCCACACTTGAACTAGTGAAGGACAGGAGAACAGATGAGAAGATCACCTACTCACGGATGAATGCATTCAACATCTTGCTTCACAAGATTGTGATCAATTGCCTTCGGCCGAAATCAACTTCCAAAACTGATGTTTCAAGCTCGAGGCAAAGTTGATGATGCCATCCTCGTGGAAAGAAGTTTTCTCTCCCTCATTTCGTTATGTTTCACATGTATAGAGCAGTGATGAAGGACGGGGTCAACTCCCTTACCCAAGCCTTGTTACGAAGTTATTCGGACATCTGAATATTCAGCCTCCACAAATCTTTTGTGTTCGATCATGCGATCATATGGTGGTAGGACTGAAAATGGTGACCAAAATGCGTGCGAAGGAACCGAGCAAGGAATTGGAGAAATTCAAGGAGAAGACTCCTGCCAAATCTCATCAATTCTCTTCTGCTGCTAAGAGAAAAGGGAAGGAGCCCATGGCTGCTTCATCAAAGAGAAGAAGAGCTCTCCTCGTTGAGGATGAAGATGATGACGAAGACATCACCATCTCTGCAATGGCTTTGAAGAATTTAGGTCGTCCTGTTCCTCAGAAAGAATCCGAACAAAAGAAAGAGAAGCAGAGGAGGAGGAAGAAGAAGAAAGAGAAGCAGAGCAAGAAGCAGAGAAAGAAAGACCTGAAGAAGAAAGAAGAGAAGAAGGAGAACTGAGGAAATCTCTTCTCCACCGTAGGCATGGAAACGAGGGGAGATCGGGAGAAAGGAGTGACGTCCTCATATCCTGATGCAAGTGAAGGAGTCAGTCGCTCGCCTGCAGACCCAAAAGATGTTTATGCATCTCAGTTTCCAGAAGAAGGTCATGAAGTGTCATCGCCAAATCTGCAAGATTATGCTGATCTACCATCTTCTGCAGATCGAGCCGAAGCAAGTACTCAGACTGATAATGGAGCAGATTTTCGCAGAATCATGGATATTCTCTTGGAGATGAAAGGTCATATTTATGCCTTGGGATGCGAAGTTCAAAGTTTGAAGAATGAAAGTCAAGCTTCTTCATGTTCATTGAATGATAAGATGCAAGCCCTCTCTATTCGAGAATCAGGCCAATGCCAAGAGTGAGGAGGTTGTATGCAGTGAAGGAAGACTTTAAAAATTTGGAAGGCATCGTTCGATCTATGGAAGATTTCTAACTTGTCCGCATTCCCAAGACTTCATCTCATCCTTTTTAATGATGACAAAAAGGGGGAGAGATGCATGATTTGATCAAAAACTTTCAATCATTTTTTAACTGTTTGTTGGATTGTGTTGTTGTTTAACTGTTTTTGACAGACTTTGACTTTGTTTTGTGTCTGGATGAGAACTGAACTAGACTTGGACTTGACTGCTTCTATTAACAAGTATTGATATCTTATGGATGGTTTTATTATATACTAGACTAACCTATTTTCTGTGGTTGCAGATTCTAGTGTTAATTTTTTAGCCATTCATCTCTATAAGATATGCATGTGTTTGAGAAATGTTTGCGGGTCAAAGTTATCCAAATCTGCAGGAAGGTTTTGTCACCATCAAAAAGGGGAGATTGTTGGAGAAATCTTCGTGAAGTGTTTTGAAGTTGACAAAACGTTTCCATCGTCTAGTCGAAGGTCTGCAGACTCGTTAGTTAAAGTCTCGAAGACTTAGGACAGCCGAGACTCAAGACTCAAAGTCTATCCTCATTGACAATCTCTAATCCGTTGAAGAAAGGTTATCCAGAACTGGATGTTTTGTTCAGGATTTAACCTTATCATCTAGAGAAGATCTCGTGGTTGGAGAAGACGTATAAGAATCCTTTGATTGATCAAGATTGATTTAATGACTGAAGATTCGATGATTGTCTAAATATTATTGGAAGGTTCTACTTATGGAAACCGAGATCCCGATTGTATGGGCGAACGGGATTGATGGGCTATCAACACGTTCCTTTAATAGCTCGAACAATCTTCCTAATTGATTCCGTCCAACGGGTAGATTGGAGGAATTCCTTTGGTAAGTGCCAACGGGTATGATGGCATAAAGGAGTATATAAGGAAGAAGTTCTTAGTTGTTGGAGGTGTGCGCGATAGAAGAATTCCAAAGTTTGAAGCTCCTATTTGTTTAGATAAATCCTTTGAGCGAATACTTGTATACAAAAGAGAGTCTATATTTGTGAGAGACCTTGAGGAGGTGTAGTAAAACATATACACTGTGGAATCAAGGCAAAGTTGTGCTGTAACTTCTCTTTTGATCATAGTGAAATCCAGCCGGTGGGCTGTCAGTGCGGAAGAGTGGACGTAGGCTTGGAATAAGCCGAACCACTATAAATCCTGTGTTCAATTTTCTCTTCCTCACTCTCTCTACCTCAATCGTATTTCATTTTGTTAATTAAGAGAGAATTTACTTTCGATCATATGTTAAGAATCGCTTCCGTATATCGATAAATTGTTTAGGCACCTATTCACCCCCCTCTAGGTACTCATACTAGCAATATCAAGAGTTTCTTAGAATTGACATTTTGAGTCTTCCCATGAGTAGGGGTGTGCAACCGGACTAGGTCAACCCGGTTCTCGGATCGGCCACCCGGAAAACAGGGTCGGGAACCGGTTCCGGTTTAAACCAGTCTGGGAACCGGTTCCCAAAGTTCAGACCTTGTTTGAACCGGTCCGAGAACCGGTTCCGAGGGAATACCTACCCGGGAACCGGATCGATCGGACCGGTTCAGGAACCGGTTTGAGAACCGGTTTTTAAGGTAAAACCCTAATTCATTTCTTTTTATCTTTACTCTCAACTTCTTAAGCTCTCACGGTCTCACCTCCGCCGATCCATCCATCCTAGCGCTGCGCCTTTGTCGCCTTCCTCCCGCGACACCCGTAGCCGGGAACGCCCGGCAACACCGCCGTCAACATCACCGACCTCTAGGGCGGCAAGGTGGGCTTTGGCGCCGTCGCCCCTGGGTCCAAGCTTGACTCGTCGTACACCGGCTTCATCTCCGTCCTCCAGATCAGTGCCGGCCTATAATTTCCTTGTGAGTTTCGGTTTTCAAAAGAGGAGTGCTTGGCGTTGGTGTGGCTTAAGCGCGTCTCTTTCCTCCTCCTTCCATCCAACACTTTGCATTTTCCCTTCATCGATGGCCTAAAGTCTCCTTCCCTTCCCTTCTTCTTGACTCGTACTTCTCTCTCTCTGTGTTTGGACTCTTGTAGATTCTTGGGATTGTCTCTGGGTGGCTTTGTTTTGAGTTCTTGATTCCATCTTGTAGCATCTCCAAGTACTTAGTCGATAGGCCGATTGGTTTTGAGTCGTACCCGCTTTTTTTTTGTTAGGTGTTGTGTGCTGCTGCTTCTGAATTCAAGATCTTCCAGTGTTTTAATCTGATGGGCGAAGAAGTCTTCGTGCTGATTTTCTGTAAGTCAAGATCTTGTTGAATCATTGTTTGTGAATCCTGCCTCCAACCCAATTGCTAGCAACGTCGTTTCTGATTTGCATTTGTACCCGTTTTCTTTTCCTGGTCCCGGCCATCCTCGCCTGCCCCACATCGGCGACAAAGCCTATAGGTATGAAGTTGAGCCCCCTCTTTAGGCCGTTGGTATTTGTTCCCTGCCTAACGGGACGGCAATTCATGTCGTGGGCTTCTTACTTAGTGAATTTTGCTGGCGTTCTCGTGGGTTGACCTGGTTTTGTTGGATGTAGAATGATAAATCTGGATTGGGAGATGGTGAAAACAGGGATTATATTTCAAAATGTCTAGGAGGTTGTAGTTTATGTTCTATCAATACCACTGAATGGATGTCAAAGCTTAGCAAGATTTAACTAGCATAAAAAAATAAGAGAAATGACAATTTTATGCTTCTTTTTTTATGTACAAGGGAATTGGGAATTGCCATTTTGCGGAACTCGATGATGGCTAGGGGTGTGCAACTGGACCGAGTCAACCCAATTCCCGGATAAGCTCACCTGGAAAATAGGGTTGGGAACCAGTTCCGGTTGAAATTGGTCCGAGAACCGGTTCCCAAAACTCAAACCCTGTTTGAACCGGTCCGGGAACTGGTTTCGAGGGTTTACCCACCCGGGAACCGGATCGACTGGACAGTTTGGGAACCGGTTGGAGAACCGGTTTTAAGCCACCTCCAAAAACCAAAATGCAAAACCCTAATCTCTACTTTCTATCTTTACCTCTCTCACACGGGCTGGTTCCATCCGACGCCGCCTTTGCCTCTCGTTTCACCCCTCGCGCTCGCACCACCACCGCCGTTCCACCGGTCTTCTGAAGCTCTGCTCCATTGGTTCTGCCCGCGAAGCCGCTTACCCCTGCTGAGCTCGCACCCGAGCACCGACGCCGCCTCCGTTCGATCTCGCCATTCCACCTGCTGTTGTTGCCTCACCAACGCCCTTGACCCACACATCTGGCGTCCGCAAGCCACCTTGTCGCATCTTCGAGCAACCCATAGTAGCCCTCCGCTGATCCTGTTCTCACCGCGCGCTGTTTCCCGAGCTCCCTTGCTGCCAATCTACCGCCGCTCGAACGACGCCCCTTGCTCTACTCGCGATTTGGCCTAGCCCTCGCTCGATGCGCCTGAAGCCGCGTTGATCCTTGTCGCCCTCACCAGTCGCGATACCAGCAACCCGTCGAAGCCGCCACTGCGCTAATCCACGTCGACCCGACATCGTCGCGTCCCCGCCGAGCCCCATGCTGCAGCGCCTCGCCGCGCTGCCCTCCCCGCGGCCGCTTTGCGCGGGTCCTGCTAATTTAATCGTATAGCATTGCTACAAGATGAAGAAAATCTCATTTGTCTTGCAACATTCTATTCCTAATTTAATCAGAGGGAGTGGTCTCATAACATGAAGTTTCAATTAAAGATGCCTTGGTTCTTCACTTATGTTCATGCATTGGATGACCAGTTAGTTTGTAGCTTAGTTTGTAGCTGTGGCATAAGGATATCACACTTTACGACTGCATCCTATTTAGTGTTTGAATTTTCTTGAAGTCATTGCTAGTTTATTTTACTGCAAATAGACAGGGTGAACATTGCCCCCTTGATCTTGTAATGCAAAATGATTGATACAAGGTGTCGGCAGTAGATTACTCTTAATTCTTTTTCACTTTTGTGGTTCAAACTGTTGGATTACACTTATAGTTTGTGTTTGATGTGTTCTCCTGTTCAGTGTGTTTTAACCGGATGCTTTGCCTTTTGATCATCCCCATAGATACAAGAAGCTCCTGTCTCGTGGTTGATCTTACGAAGGACTTCTTCTTCAGCTACTCATATGATGTTATGCGTAGCCTTCGAGGAAGAACCTGTGTGATCAGGAGTTTGGGCAGAGCCTCTATGATACAATGTTTGTTTGGAATGAATATCGACACGTGGAATTCGGAATAACCTCAAGAATACCTTGTGGACAGTCACGTTGGTACATGGGTTCTTTCACCAGGTATGGATTGTGAAGTACTTCAATCAGAATTTTTACTGAATTATTGTTATATAGGATGAAGCGCGAGGGCATAAAACAGTTCATATAGCCAGACCTTTTTAATGGGATAAGGCTTAGTTTTGTTGTTGCCATTCCGTTTAATCAATATTCAGTCTTTAGCTTACTAATCTAACTGTTAATCAATTAAAATGGTTTGTACCGAGAATAGCATCATGCAGCTAAGTTAAAAAGCATCCTCATGCATTTCAATAATAATTTGTGCAAGAAATCATGTACCTAACTGAGAGAATGAAAGAATGATATTGTGTTAATTGCTTCTGGGTCGTATCAAGAGAAGCTTTCTTTCTTGGGCAAGCAATTCCGGTTCACCCTGATTGCTAGACGCTCGCGGCATTACGCTGGCACCAGGTAATAGATTCTAGTTGGTATTCCAAGGAAGAATCTATCTGGAAAATAGCCGTGCTTTTCCATGCATCTATCTATCCTGTTTTCTTTTCTTTATTACTTTTTATAACAATAAAAATAGGCCACTCTTCCTCTTCATTTGCTCGTTTTATGCCGATCCCGCTAATTCATCTCTTGTGCAGATACCTAAAAAGAGGCGTCAATGAGAAAGGCAGAGTAGCTAATGATGTTGAGACAGAGCAGATCGTGATTGAGACATGGCGTCAATGGTAAAAGTCTATTAAGTGAATGCCTTATTTAATCTCTTTTCTTTTTATTTTTTTATTTTATAGATTTGGATTGTCTTACCAAGGACATTATCATTGGAAAATAAACTTCATTTTGTCTTACCAAGGACATTATCATTGGATTGTCTTACATATGAGTGTTAAACGCTTTATCTTATGAGTGTTGTACAGCAATTTTTATACAAAACAAGTTCCAATATAAACAGGGTTAACCCTGTTCCCGGACCGGAAAAACATGATGGGTTGGGAATAGGGTCCAATGCAAACAGGGTCGGGTACAGGGTCCAAAAAAAGAGAACCGGTTATAACAGAGTCGGGAACAGGGTCCAGGTTTAGAGCCTACCCACCCCGGACCCACCCTGGACCCGATCACCCCTAATGATGGCAGACTTTTTGATATGGATATTAATACCGATCCAATTCTAATGGAGTATGAAACAACAGTTTACCGTGATGGTGGGGAATAGTTTTGTTGGGTGTACAATGAACGCTGTCATGGCATATAACTGAGTAAGCAACAAAATAGTCTCAATTACAATGATTCTTTCAGGATAAAAATCAAAGCTGCAAAATTGCTTGATTTCTTTGCCATTATTGCCATGTCTTGTTTTGTCTTGAACCCATTTTGCTTCAGCTTGTTTATGTTGAATAGGTTATTCCAGAGAGAGTATTATGTGAAGCTTGTAATTCTTGTTCATGACAGAGATAATAGGAAACTTGTATTTCCACAACATTAAAGTTGAGTAAAAATGGAGTGATTTCTTATGTTAGACCATGAACTACATAGTGCTTGCCAGAAGATTAGCATTCTACATTTCCAATGCACACCTAATGAGAGATTTGATTTACTATGTTAGATCATGAATTACTTTCTATCTCCAAAGTTATGTTGAGAGGTTTGATTTACTATGAAAACTAATATGTTTGTGTAGAATTCTAATGTTATATAATTTTTTTTTTCAGTTTTCAATCAATGGATCAAGATAAAGACATATCAATGGAAGTAGAGGGACATAATGAAATGAGTCCACTCATGGAATTGCCATTCCATGGAGCTAATGAAGTGGAATCTGCAATCATAGGCGCGACAAACAAGGTGAGGGTACCTAACTCTCATATTGCTTCGGGTAAAAAGCGAGCTAATCAATCAGATTATTGGAATCATTTTTCGAGAATTATAGATGAGAAAACACAGAAAATAGTTAAGGTGAAGTGCATTCATTGCGGGATGGATTATGTGTATAATGTTGATCATGGAACCTCTACTATGTGGAAGCACTTGAGAAAGTGCAAAAAGTATCCTTGTACAGATAAAAAACAAATGTTATTTGCATCACGTGACAAAGATGTGGTTGGTGAGGTGGGGAAAATACTACTACTGATAGTGTTTTAACGATATAGAAGTTTGATCAAGAACGTTGTAGGCATATGCTTGCTCGAATGATTATTATTGATGAGCAGTCATTTTTCATGGTTGAGCATGTTGGCTTTCGCGATTTTGTTACTGAATTGCAACCCCTTTTCCATCATCTTTCACGATTTACAATGGCAAGAGATTGTATGAAGTTATATCTAAGTGAAAGTACTTGTTTGAAAGCTTACTTTGATAAGCTTAAATTTAGGATTGCACTCACAACGAATATGTGGAATAAAGGTGGATATGATTTATAACATTCATATTAATAAAATTATTTTTATCGGAAACTAAACATCTTTAATTAACAAAATTAACAAACTTAAAATTATTCAACCAAAAAAATTAACAAAATTAAAATATATTTCAATATATAAATAATATTTAACACTTTTGGTTCAAAAATCTTGATCCAAAAAATTTAACAAAGTCAATGGTTAAATTTTTACTAAATTGGATGATTCCACTCATACCTAATATATTGACTACATAATGAGGAAGGGTGGCAATTGGGCCGGGCCTGGTTGGGCCGGCACAATCAACTTATTTGGTCCCTAAGGCCCAAACTCCGAGCCTCGAAGGGATTCTCATAGGAATATAAATGACAGTTTGAGTTTAATAATATAGATCCAATAACTTCAACCCAATAATAATAATAATAATAATAATAATAAGAGTAATAAAGTAAATGGTTGGATTTTCATTGAATTAGGTGATTCCGTGCTTACCTAATATATCGACTTACATAATGAGGAGGGGGTTGGAATTGGGTTGGGCCGGGTTGGCCTAGCACAATCAACTTATTTGGGCCCCAAGGCCCAAACTACAGGCCTTGGAGGGATTCTCGTAGGAATATAAATGACACTTTGGGTTTAATGATATAGATCCAAAAACTTCAGCCAAAAAAAAAAAAAATAAATAATAAAGTTAATGGTTGAATTTTCACTGAATTAGATGATTTTGTGCTTACCAAATATATTGACTTACATAATAAGGAAGGTGTGGCAATTGGGCTGGGCCGGGTTGGGCTATGTCGATCATGCCCATCTTCTCTCGAGATGGCCTGGTAAAAGGCTCGGCCCAAATCGAATTATATGGGCCCGAAGGCCCAAACTTTGGGCCCATCTACTTGACCAGTGGCCATTGGGCCAGCAGGGCTTCACCAGTGGGCCTCCAAAAGCCCAAAAAAGGAAAGTTCCTCCTCCAATTAATCTCCCTTTCCATCTCAAAATTCTCCATTGCTTCACTTGTCAGATCGATCTGTTGCTAATGATCAATTACAATTGTAGCCATCAATTTGTCTCAAATGAAGCTGGAAAATTACTTAATTACACCTACATATTTTGTACATAAGTCAAATCAATTCTAAAACTTTTTAATTTTTGCTAATTTAATCCTAAGTCTTTACATGAAAATTTAATATACTCCTTCCGATTAATTTTCATCAAAAATCGTTGACGCGGCAGCAGGCCACATGCTGCCACGCAAGACAACTCTATCATTAGGTCACGGAAAAAGAGCTTTGTATTTCAAAATCTTGCAATTTTGCGTAGCTACATAAACTCTAGACTCTCATGGCTTGATCGGATTTGGTCTTCTCCCGCGAGGATGCGACAGATAATCGAACGTTTTCTTATGTGTAGATCCCATTAGATTCCGTTTCGACGCGTGCGTCAGGCGGTACTCTAGCTATGCAATGCCGGACAAGGCTCCTCCACGCAAGGATTTCGTCGTGTCATGCTGCTGCATCTTGGGATTATGTGAAGAAGTCGATGCTGGCCAAATCCTCGCGACGATGAGAGCATTATCACACGGTATGGACGACGCGTCAAGGCGGATGAGGCGAAGACACGCCATCGTCGGAAAGTTCATTTTGGTTTTGTTGACAAAGACGAAGTCGCCGACGCGGCGAAGACTCGCCGTCATCCGAGTATGCATTTTACGTGCGAACGCGAAGGCACCAAAAACCGACACGCGAATTCAAGAGGAGTGCACGTGCCCCTGATAAAACCATAGAAGACAAAAACATGGAATTGTAATGTCAAAACGCGTTCAATTTTTTTTAGAAAAATCTTCGTGTCACCATACGTCACCTCAAATCTTTCAAAAGTTTTTATAAGATATTGGAAGGTTCTTTTATTTTGGTTAAAAAGAAAGTTGAATATGACTAATTTGGTGAACGTCAAACAAAACAGCCTCTTGGTTTCGCATAATTCACACAGGCGTCAAACAAAACAGCCTCTTGGTTTCGCATAATTCACACAGGCATCCATGTATATGTATTAATCGATCAGCTTTCTTTTTCTTTTTCTTTTTTTTCTCCCTCTTAAGCCTAACAAAAGAGCTGCTGGCCAACCCTTGCCAACCATGAAGCCCTCACCCAGCCACCAACAGGGGTCGCCCAGCCCTTGTCTTTTGGCTGGCAAGGGTTAGTTGGCGATCCTTGTCGGACTTGGTAGGAAAAAAAAGAAAAATAAACAAAGTAGAAAATTTATAAAAAAATTGGTCACATCAACCCCAACTGTTCTATATAGCATTACTGGTGTCCACGTCAGTTATTTCCGATTAAATTTAGCCGGATAAACTTAATTGGTAACATATAAAAATGTTTATGACTCAATTGACACAATTAAAATGATTGTAATTGAATTGATCAAAATGCAATAAATTTAAGATTTTTTATATAATTTGTCCTCATAATGCGACTGTACTTTGTAAAATTGATTTGAAATAAGAACTTGAAATCATTATCTGTGTATTTCATTATGAAAAGATAATAGTAGTATTTATGCCCATAAATTCATGCAACCAGCCCGCAACATGGCCGTCCTACCAGCCCGACCACGCGTGCCAATAGACTACTCATGCCTGGCCGTACCACTGGCTTAGCCTGCATCGTACTATACCGAAACTTAACAATATCCCAGATTTCCTCCTCTTGGTACTTCGGGCATAATTTCCTTCAAAGGACTTCCAAATTGCAGGGAAACTTGATTCATCGAAGCTAGACATGTCGGGCTTTCAACCATGCATCCTACGACCATATTAGCATCTCGAGACACCGGCAATTCGGCGCCGGTGATAACGGGACCAGTAACTTTGGGGCGTTCCGAGGTCAAGATCTTCCTCAATGAAGAAGCTGCCCGAGCTACTGAGGCGAGCCATAGCCAATTGCCTTTCCTCCATGGCAGCCTTCGAAGCTTCCGGAGATCTTCGAGTTGCGCTTGAATTTCAATTCTTTCTTGGTTTTTTTTTTTTATTGGTCTTGCCAACCTGGTTAGAACATGCCCAGTCTTGATTTTGGTCGTAGATAATGGTGTTTGGAATCCTATAGAAACAATGGAAAGTCAAAGAAGAGAATGTTCTTCAAATCATAACTGATACGGTTGTTTTTCAAAGTATATATGGGTGGAGACATGCATTCAAAGTATGAGAGAACCAAGGCCAAAAAGGGCGTCATCTCAAACGAGCTTTGATATTTACCACTGGAAATAAAGATGTACAGCCTGCTTTCAAATCATAGGCAAAGAGTGTTAGTACTTGGATGCTTTGGATAATATGCAATGGGCGATATAGTCCTTGAATTTTTAATTTTACTTCTTTATTCATTTATATATGTTTTATTGATGTCTACCTTCTAATTAACACCCGATAATATCTACCCCATTAATTTTATATGTATATAGGCATGTCAACCAATTCTAAAATGAAGGGGTTCCACTAAATGCATTGATGGAGCATAAACGAACTTGTTCTACTATTTAATTAAATTCGGGTTTCGTCCCTTGAAAATTAATAGGGATATAATGCCATGCCTCTTACAAACAATCTAAGAGTATAGTAGGAAAAGAAAAGAAAAGAAAAGAAAAACGGAAGTACGGTGATGGAAAAATTAACGTATTCTCTTATTCTTAAAGCATAAAAAAAGAGACAATCACTTTTGCAAAAACGAGTCGGTATGAAACCACGGGACGACCCATAGAGCACATTCATGTGATGCGATTACTTAATCAATAAGTTAAAACCACCCACCTCCACCAAAAAGTCTCATCTTAGACTTTGGACCCTTACAATTACATTACTAAACAAATCTTGCAATTCACGCTCAAGACTAAGAAATTATCATCAGACAAATCAAAGGGAAACGATAAAATCATCATTGTCAAGTATATGGTATTGTTAGAGCATTGTTCTCTAATGAATTTGTCCTCCCAAAAATCCCTCAACTAGAACCCCCCAAAAAAAAAGAAAAAAGAAAAAGATCATCCCCTAATTTTTTTTTCTTTTTTGCTTTTATTTGACATACAACCAACTGCTTTATCGAAAGAAGACAAAAATGCATCGAGCAGAACCAGACTAAGCAATCCCGACCGTCCATCACGCGTTTAAGGCCTCCCGCGTTGGCCCGATTGGATGCGAGACTTTGCATGTGCCAACTTTCCCTATAAATACGCCCCTCCCTCTCTAACGGTCTCACAACGCATACCATACACTTCAGCTATAGTCCTTTCACTGATCCTTCGTCAATTCTAGCATTCCTAAAAAAAAAAACAACCACCAACCATGGCCGAAGGACACCACCATCACCACCACCGCAGCCACCACAAGAAGGATGATGCCTTCACAGAGCCTGGGGTCATCTTCACGGAGCCTACGGTCGATTACAGGAAGGAGGAGAAGCACCACAAGCACCTCCAGCAGCTCGGCGAGCTCGGTGCCGCTGCTGCTGGTGCTTATGCCTTGGTAATAATTATCATATTCTTTTCAATTCTTTTCAATTCTTTTCCCATTTTATAATTTAGATAAAATTTGCGTTTTCACCTTATTGACCTGAATCATCGGGTTATTAACGAGCATTGGATGCATAAGATCTCGATTAAACTCACGTATTTCAACTCGACATGATAATGGCATGCCATGCGAGAATGGATCATCCTTATAAATGAACAATAGTTTGAATTTAATTGATTTCCTTCACCCAACAGCTAGAGGAGTAAGATTTCCCTACAATAACAAAAAACATAATTGTAATCCATAGCACTATTTACCTGATCAAATACTTCTTTTCAAGGTGAATAAATTAATTTCTTTTTTCTCGAACTTATCCCATGCTTAGAGCTTGTATTAAAAAAAGTATACATAATAGAGAATTTTTTTTTTTTTTTTGCTCCTTTCCTCTTTACCTTAACTCATTTTGTTTCGTGAACGCCATTGCTGATTAATAATGTGCAAAATGCAGCATGAGAAGCATAAGGCCAAGAAGGACCCGGAGCACGCTCACCGGCACAAGATAAAGGAGGAAATAGCTGCCGCCGCTGCCGTCGGGGCTGTCGGGTTTGCCACCCACGAGCACCACGAGAGGAAGGAAGCCAAGAAAAAGATAAAGAGTCTCATCATGGCAAGAAGCACCACCATCACTTCTAAACCATGGAAGATCTCCGTCTCTTTTTGCTGCTATCTGCCTTGTTTATGTAATTTTATTTCCTTAGAGACTGCCTTCAATAGTCGCTGACACGCTGTACATTTGCGGAGGGTGGTTCTTGAATCTTGAATTCTGCTGCTTGTGAATGCTTCCCTGAGAGGATGAGCATGGGTGTGTTTGGGCTTTGTCTTGTACAGGTTGTATCTTGGGTGTTCTGATGATCTGATTCCTTGCTTTTACATTTCCACATATTGTTTTAGGTACGGTGATTATATTGAAATATTATTTTCCAAAACTAATTAGCACACAACGGATCCACGCCCGGTTAGTCAATGTCAATTAAATAAAACACGATGGCGTCAAATTTAAAAAAAAAAAAAAAACACTTGATCACAATGTTATATTTAATTATAATTCAAAAATTACGTAAAAAAGCTGTACATGATATAATAGTATATAAGCGTTTCTAAGAATTGATGTTTTGGGTCCTCCCATGAGGACACGTACAAATTAGCAAATTTATCAAATAATAGTGCATTGCGATATCTTCATCGTAACCTCACTAAGCACATTGACAGTTTCTACTAATTTGGTGGGATCTATGTGTTAGGTGCATGTCATTATCATCGTCCATTATCGTGATTTTTTTTCCAAGTTAGTTCTTTCAAATATGGTTGAGTCAATTAACCCAATTTGAAATGAACTCACAAAATGACATATTTAATAATCTATATTGTCCCAAATCAAGCGATATATGATGGCTTGCCCATTTATATATCCTGAAAAAGGTTCAATATAGTGTCTTTAATTCCACAAAAGTTATATCTCTTACATCATATAGAAGTTGTCAATAAAATTACCATCATTGGAGGAAATAGCTCCTTTCTTTCTTTCTTTCTCTCTCTCTTTGATGTAGCCCGTTTTCAAGACTAACTTGTTCAACCTAGAAGATTAGCATGCATTCAATATCAACAACACTCTGTTTTGTCATAAAGATTTTGTCATTTCCCAAACATTAAAACTTGAATCAAGGCACTTTGGGACGAGCAAAAGCATTGGTAAATATTGTTTCAATTTTAATAGCTTCTAGTTTCTACATACATTAATGACTATTAGTTTCTATGCTTGAGTCTAGCCTCTTAGGGTCTGTTTGTTAAAAAAAATTATGTTCCCTGGAACAAAAATTTCTATTCTTTTGTTCCAGGAAATGAAAAAAGAATAGAAACGTATTTGGTAATACTTTTGTTCTCGGGAATGTATTTGGAACAAAAACAAGAAGTAGAAAAAAGTAACTTCTTGTTTCTAGGAACAATTTCTAGAATCAATTTTTTCTAGTTCTTCTTTTTACTTCTCTTTTCTTCTTCTGTCTTTTCTTCTTCTTCTTCTTCTTCTTCTTCTTCTTCTTCTTCTTCTTCTTCTTCTTGGTCGGTTGCCGACCTTGGCCATGGCCAACGCCGGTAACGGCGACCTTGCCAAAGCGTCGCCGACCCCCAGAGATGCCGAGCCACAGCGAGGCTTGGCCTCGACTGTGCTAGGTGAGGTCAACCTCACCCAGTTAGCCTCGTGTGGCCATAATGAGGCTCGGCCTCCCCAACCGACGTGAGGCTCGGCCTCGCTGGGCCAGGGCGAGGCTAACCTCGCGCCGCTAGGCGAGGTCGAGACTCATCGGGGCCAGGCTTGCCTTAGGCGAGCTCGTCGGACGTTGCCAAAGAGAAAAAGAAAAAGGAAAAAGAAAAAAAGGAAAAAATAATAAAAGAATTATAAAATTAAAAGAAATAAAAAAATCTAAGAATCTTACCAAATGTATTTCTATCCAGGAATAGAAATTTTGTGAAGTTATCAAACGCATTCTTTTGCTCAGAAATTGTTCTCAAGAATAGAAACAAAAACAAAAAACAAAAAATCATTTCTCATCAAAAATTGTTCCTTGGAACATAATGGTTACCAAATGCGCCCTTACTCTTCTTTTGTTTTGATATAAAAGGTCAATGAGTCTCTATAAATTATAGACCAAATTTGATTAATGAAATTTGCTTAGAGCAACTCTCTTGAACCTTAAAGAGTTCAAACCTCTTGAAAATCTAGAAGAGTTTCCACTCCATGATTGAAGAGTCGAGGCTTTTAAAGCCTACATCTTCGAAGAGTTACAGCCATCAATCTCGAACAATTGATGCTATTTCAACTTCCCCGGGGGCCTAGAAGAGCAACCATTGAAATTCTTGTACTTTTTCATTTTGTCCACTGCTATTTAGCTCACTTTCATAAAAAATTAACAAGCCTACAATGCTTAGTTGAAGAAACTAAAAACACAAAATTTATGATTCTTCGAGTCTCCATTCTTTTGCTTTGGAATCCGGTCATTCTAATCTAAATTGACAAGTTTATGCTCATTTTCCTGAACTAGCATGGAAAAGAAAATTTATTCAATTTTATGACTAAGTTTCCATACGTGTAAGTCACTCTCCCGATTTTATCGTCTAAGTAGCCGACCTAGGGCTTCATCTCTCTCTCTCTCTCTCTCATGTGACTTTGTTCCCTAATATCTCTCTACATAGGTACTTATGAGTATGGTGCTATGAGATTCTCTTGTGACTTTGTTCCCTAAAATCTCTCTACATAGGTACTTATGAGTATGATGCTATGAGATTGGTTGAAGTCTAGCGAGTTAGAATGATCTTTGATTATTGAGAGTATAGCACCACAACACAAACCCTTAACCTACATTCCTGATACCGTGTGATTCTTAAACTATTTAAAAACATGTCAATAATCTACTTATAGGATATTTCTTAAAGCTTTGGAAGTTACGTATTTGATTTGAGTATTTTTGGTTTTGGTCAGAAAGGGTTATCTATAAATATATATAGTCAAATCAAACTTCAATCTTGACTACAATATAAATATGCAAGTATGACATCCCGATTTTCCAAGTCTATTTTCAATGAATTGAGACAGGCATTTCGTTGGCACGCATATAGTTCTTTTCCTTGAGTCGGCCACTCATGTGAAAGCTAGTCTATCGGGTGAAGCTGTTAAGAGTTTATAATGCATCAGACTTGAGAATTTGATCAGGAAACGACCTTTCGACCGAGCTAATCTGCAAGGGTCATTACGGCACAATTAAAGATCGATTAGAGATCGGAGATAGGACGACTCGACAGAGGCATGTGATCAAGTGTGGGTGATTCCACCAGATCACACAATTCTTGTCGATAGGCACTGGACCGACTTTTCTATCGATTGGGTACTCTGTGTTCGTATTTGAAACATTGAGATTACCCCGACAACCGAAAGTCGCCAATGTTTCAAAGATGTACATTGTGGCTTGAGATGATCAACCACAAGTCAAATGCATGAAAATTCCTAGAGGCTACCCGGTAGGTTGGGCCGCGCTAGTATCGTGCCAAAATGAAATTAACCGTGAAATTGAGATCGAATTCAGAAATTGGAAGTCTGGGTATGTCACAAATCATTTTAGGAACATTGACTAATCTTTGGAAGATTTTTCATGCAAGCCGAGTTTTTCAACAAAATAATCGAGAGAATGGCTAATTTGGCTCGAGAAATTAGTAGGCCCATCTTTGGTCACGTTTTTGGGACTTAAGTTGGTTCTATGGACAAGTGAAGATGTGAATTAAAGTGTGGTGACATTTGATTAATTTTATGGACTTCAATTGGACTCAATTGGAAGAGAATTGATGGGAATTGAAGAAATTGGATTTCAAGAGGTGGACCCCGGCGGAAAAATGAAAGTGCAACTATTGGAGAAGTTGTGGAGGATTTGGGTGAGTGGATTGTGAGGTCGTCCAGGTCGTGGTGGGCCACCTTGATTGGATGAAGGAAAAAGAGAAAAAGGAAAGGGAAAAGAAAAAGAAATGGCCCCCTTCTTCTCTCTCCTCCCTCTCTTCTTCTCTCTCCCCCGTCGCCTCTCTCCTCCATGGTTGGTGTGCGAAGACCAGAAAATTTGCAGAGAAGCCGAAGCAGCCCCTTCGCCCGCTCGCACGCTCGTCTGCCAGAGGCTTCGCCGCCACCATTCGTTCGCCGTTCGCTGCTCCGCTCGCCCGCGTGTGTGATGCTCCACCTTCTTTCTCCTCCTCCATCCGTTGCTCGAGATCTCAGATCTGGTAGGACGCCGGGCAGAAGCAGCAGCCGACGCCGCCAGGAGTCGTCGCTCGTCGGAGTCGCCGTCCTCGCCCCGCGTCGTCTCACCGTCGAGCTGCCGTCCTCGCGCGCTGCTGCTGGCCGCGCGTCTTGGTGGTATTCTCGCCCAGCTCGTCGTCCCGAGCTGCTGTTCAGCTCGCGCAGGAGCTGCCGGAGCTCCCTCCGGCCACCGTGAGGCCTCGCCTGGCCGCCGCCTCACCCGTCCGAGCCACCAGCAGTCCTCCTCCGCTGTTCCGACGCCGGATCCGCCCTTCTCGGCCCCAAATCAGTGGCTGGAAAAGTGGGTATGGCAGCCCATGCTTGGCCCGTTTTGGCCGCCTTCTCGAGCCCGGATGCTCGGCCCGCCTTGAGGAAAGTCGATCCTCGCGTCGCCCTTGTCGTTTTGGTCCGCTCGGCTCCATTGTCCGGTGAGTTTCATTCCATTTCACTAAACCTCGCTTAGAGGGTTAATTATGCTTAGGGAGGTTTAGTTTATGCTAAGTATTATTAGGTTGTTAGTTTATGTTAATTAAGAGTAGATTTGATTAAGGTGGTGGTTTAATTTAAAGTGTGCTTAATTAAGGGTAAGTATGTTTATTTAAAATAAGCCTTGATTTGACATAAATGAATTACTTTTGGGATTAAATAAATATTTCGAAATTGTTTAATAATTTAATAATATTTTATTAATCGAAATGATTAAAATATTATTATTTAATTATTTTCGGAATAAATTTAATTAATTATTAAATTCCGAAAATTTTGTCGAGGACCCTAAATTCTCAGAATTTCGTGCCGGTCATTTCTTGTGTAGTCAGATTTTGAAATTGATGATTTGATATTATAAATTGAGTGTGGATCGTGAAAGACATGGATATTATTATTTAATTAATTTTCGGAATAAATTTAATTATTTAATAAATTCTGAAAATTAGTTTGGAACCTTATTCTCTCGGAATCTCGTCTTCGTTCTTTGTGTATTTAGAATTTGAATTTGATGATTGATTGTGGCAAATGGAGTGTGATTGTGATAAATAGGGATTCTTTATAAATCATAAGTGTAGAAATTGATGAGAGATTGCCGTGATGTACCACCTAGGAAGGTCGTGCCCGGTGAGGCCGTGACGTACCACCTAGGAAAGGTCGTGCCCGGTGAGGCCGTGATGTACCACCTAGGAAAGGTCATGCCCAAAGTGAGGCCGTGATGAACCACCTATGAGAGGTCGTGCCCAGTGAGGCCGTGATGAACCACTTATGAGAGGTCGTGCCCAGTGAGGCCGTGATGTACCACCTATGAGAGGTCGTACCCAGTGAGGCCGTGATTGACCACCTATGAGAGGTCGTGCCCAGTGAGGCCGTGATTGACCACCTATTAGAGGTCGTGCCCAGTGAGGCCGTGATGTACCACCTAGGAGAGGTCGTGTCGAGTGGAGCCGTGATTGCCACTGATTGTTAAACCTTCCTATAGGGCCGTGATTGAGAGCAATGATTGATTTGCTAGAATGACATGTAATCGGCCGAGTCGATTGATTGCTGAGACGATTCAAGTGGTTGAATTGTTTGATAATGTGATTGTGCCATGGTTGTTTGGTTATCATAATTGTACGTGGTTGATTTATATAAATTGTGCTAACCTGCATATGAAGGCTGAGGCGAGGTAAGTCTTCTGTGTGATGTGGATATGCCACCCAGGGCGTATTTTCTTTCTAATAGGGGTTTAGGGGTTGAACTTCTGAGACGTTGTCTCGTGGTTATTGAATAACCATTTCGGGTCCCCACAGTGGACGGAGCGGCGGATAGCTTTGGTTGGCCTTGAGGAGTTGCAGATGTGAAGTCATAAGGATTGGAGAGCGTGTCCGACTTGTAGGTCGTAGGACAATTCCTTTTTTTAGGGCCGGTCTTTTCTAGACTTTTGGCCGTAGACCTCGTTTGTAATTACGTTGAATTAGGGAAGTGTTATGTTGTGGTTTTGCTTCCTTTTCTATCCCGTGTTTTATTGTCGTGGGATTTGTTTCACTTCCGCATGCGTAATAAAATAAATGGGTCGGCGACATATCCTGGGATGTCGCATTTTTGATCGACCGTAGTGGGATGTGCGCGCGCTCGGGGTTCGGGGCGTGACAGCAAGTCTCTATTCACAGGCTATTTGTATTCATACACAGGCCTCGTGGATGGCCAACGGAGGGAAAAAGGGAAAAATGAAAAGAGAATAGAGAAAAAAAAAAAAAGGAAAAAAAATCAGAAAATCAAAAGAATTACAAAAAGTGCTTTTACAAAAAAGAGAAGAGATTAAAGTGTATTTTTAGCTGAGGGAATTCCCCCCGTATTTCCTTTTCTTTTCTTGGCTTCTAAAATCTTGGATCTTTCTCCTATGTAGTTCTATCATACATAGTAACATGTAGTTCTTCACTATGCTTTTAATCCCAAATGCGAGTAATTTATTTGTTTTTACGTTGCGATCTATTCTCTAGCTAAGTGTCCATACCCTATTGAATCTCCACAAGGCATAAGGGTTTTGAGCAGTTTTTGAAGTGCTAGTTGGTTGGTATAATACCACTGAATCGGATTTGAAATTTCAAGCAGGTGTCACGTTATTGGAAGGGTATGAATAGAGCGACAAAACTGCAGCAAGAAAGAAATTCATTGAGTTTGGGACACGGATTGCCCTAATTAAGGGAACAATATGATAGGATAACTCCTACTTGTCCAATGCCGATAGCAGGGGATGCAAATGGTATCATATGGAATAGCTCTCATACATCGACTTTGCAGGCCATGGAGTATGCAGATATGTACAGTGTCAACCCATATATGCCCCAAGAAGCACGAGCATTGTGTGCGCGCGAGAGCGAGAGCCATAGTCACTTCGTCGAATTTGCTGAAACCCAAATCTTCAATCATGAAGAACTCGAGGCCATGGAGCATGCAGATTTATACAGTAGCATCATATGCTCTAAGAAGCATGAGCAATGCGAGAGCACGCACGCAAGAGTGAGACAATTGGCACAACGAATTTCATGTTCATTTGAAAATATAATGAGCAATCCATGCACAACACAAATCATATCAGGAATATCGAATGAGATTCTCCTTGCATATTCTGTTGTTTGTCTTCAGTCAGTAAATGATCATCTTCAACCTAATAAATAAGTCTTTGATCGACTGCTGAAAACATTCCCCTTAAGTGCATGAGACAGCCACTTGCAATGAAAAATGATTGAAGAAAACTTAGGGACACAGAAGGAAGCCCTAGTATGGACAAAGTGCCAACTGCCTCGCACTTCTCTTTTCTTTCACCTCCTTTCGCTTTGTTGTCGGCAAATTTAGCTAAGGGATGTCACAATTGGTGGAGAGGAAGCAACATAAGACTACATAGTGACGAGATCAGGTGTTTCTACTTCAACGGATAGCAAAGCAGTGTGTACTTTATCCAGTTAACCATCCAACCGATCTCACAAGGATTTAACTTGGTGAATGCCCAGAACTCTTGGTTGGACCCAAGAAACATGCACTACTCCCTCTACTTGGACTTCGAGATTAACCAGCATTGAAGAGAAATAGGGAAGAACATAAGTTCTTCACTGCCCATGTGTCTATGGGATCAAACCAAGGAGAAGAAGAGTAGTTCTTTTATGCTTTCTTAATTAGGTATAAAGCTTCCACCTATCCATATGATTATCAATTATTCATTTTTTGAAACATCTAAATCACCAATCTATCCAAATGGAGTTCATCCTGTCTTCAAGCTTCATGTTGTTGGGAAAAAGAATGATATTTGTTGAGAAGGCCCTGATATTTTTTTCCCACTACTAGTTCTATGAAAATTAAATAGGATAAAATATTGAATAAAAGCGGTAAAGATGAATAGTAAATAACACTAGAATTTTAACTTGGAAAACCATCCAAGGTGAAGGGAAAAATCCAGAAACGTAGTCCACTTCAAACTTCCACTATGATAAATAATGGGATACAACTTCACACTAAGGCGAATCTCTCACTGTCTTTAATTTGTGGATTTAAATCTCTCAGAAATTAGATAACTCTCTCAACATAACTTTCTCTTGGAAGAAAAAAAATTATTTCCTCCGTCACGCTGCTTTGATATTCTTGCTTTTGTATATACTTCTCCGTTGAGAATGACTCCTATTTATAGGAGCAAATGCAATTGGGATTGTACGATATGAAAATCACGAGGATTTATCTCCTGATCTCTTGTGATTTTGTAGATCTGAGAAGATCACTTTGATTTGTTTCCTAATCTCCCTTGATTTTTTGGGTATGGAACATCATGTTGATTTATCTTCCGATCCCTCTTGATTTTTTTTTCTTTTTACTTTTACACACTCACTACTATACATATTATAATACAGATATACATAATTGCATTGGCCTCTCCAATCGAGAGTAACCTACTTAAGAAATCTTCCCCTCACTAGCAATTTGGAGAAGGTGTCAAACTTGCAAAAGTTTGACAGGCTTGCATCTTCACTGTAGATAGAGATTTTGTCATCATATCTAAGCCGTTGTTGTCAATGTGTATTTTCTTTAGCTGTAGGGCTTTTTCTTCCAACACATCACGTATCCAATAATATATGATGTCAATGTGTTTGGATATGGAGTGGAAAGTTGTATTTTTGCTAGGTAGTATTGTGCTTTGATTATCTGAATACAAGATATACTCCTCTTGGTTGTGGCCCACTTCTTGTAAGAACTTCTTCATCCACAAGAGTTCTTTACATGCTTCCGTTATTGCAATATACAATGCTTCAGCAGTAGATAGGGCAACACATTTTTGTCGTCGAGATTGCCATGAAACTGCTCCCCCTACAAAAGTCATTATATATCCTGATGTAGACTTTCTTGAGTCCACGTCCCCTACCATGTATGAATCTGAAAAACCTTCTAACACAATTTTACCATCATTAAAGCATATTCAGTTATTAAAATTACCTCGAAGATACCTAAATATCCATTTGACTGCTGCCCAATGTTCCTTATCGGGATTGAATAGAAATCTGCTTACCACACCAACTGCATAGGCGATATCAGGTCTTGTGCATACCATCACATAGATTAGACTGCTAACCGCCGATGCATAAGGAACTTTTTTCATTTCCTTCTTTTTTGTGTCACTCTTTGGGCACTGCTCTAAGCTGGGTTTGAAATGATTTGTAAGTGGAGAACAAACTACTTTGGATTTATTCGTATTAAATATTTCAAGAACTTTATTAACATACCGTTCTTGAGATAACCAGAGTTTACGGTTCTACCTGTCTCGCAAGATTTCCATCTCAAGAATTTGTTTTGCGGGTCCCAAATCTTTCATTGCAAAGGACTTGCTTAATTCCTTTTTTAAGTTGTTGATCTTGCTTTTATCCTAGCCAACAATTAGCATGTCCTCCTCCTCCTCTTTTGTTGCCGAGTACTACTAGTACTAGTCAAAGGTCATTTCACTAGGTATGTAAAATATATTTTAATTTTATCTTTTTGGATATATTGAAGTGTGATTTGGTTCAATTCGGTTTGTTTTTCACACTAAATTACTTTTATTTGAAAAAGAATTTTACTGGAACTTAAAATCGATAAAGATTGCTAGATCTAGGTTGGGTGAGAGTGGAATTTTTTTTTTTTTTTAAAGAGATGTTATTTAAGCGTGCAAGTCCTAGCAATTTAATTTGGATCTATGAGAAGCGATGACAATGGTAATAGTGATTCCTCAAATGGGATTTAATTCAGAGGTAGGTTAATTGTCTTGTGATTCACTTGCGATTTAAAGTTTTACTAAGTTTCCATGTGCATGCCGAGCACCTCCGGAATTATTTTAATGACCTTAACTGAGCGGAGAGATAGAAAAACCTTTTCATATTATCTTTTAAAAACTAAGTATTTTTATCTTGATAAAAAAAAATTTGGATGAAGCGTTTTGCTATTTTTATAAATAATTGTAAACAACCATCTGTTTTTTTTTTTTTTTTAACTGGTTAACAACCAACTATTTATTTCTAATTTTATTTCCAAACAACTATTTGTTCCAAATTTAGAAATAAATAGATGGGAGAAGGATTTTATGAGGTGGGTTTATGCATAAAAGGAAAGTGGGTGGCTAATTGATAAGTGGGCATTATACGCTTTAATGGTAATTCTGAAAAACGGGGCCACCCTAGCCCATTGAATGCTTCTTGACTCGGGCAACATAGGCATTCTTGTTGGAATATAAATGACACTTTTGGTTTGATAATCTAGATCCAAAAAAATTAGCGAAAACTAAGATAAAGTTAATGGTTAAATTTTACTAAATTGGATGATTCCACTCATATATAATATATTGACTACATAATGAAGAAGGGTGGCAATTGGGCCGGGCCTGGTCGGGCTGGCACAATCAACTTATTTGGGCCCTAAGGCCCAGGATTCTCGTAGGAATATAAAATGACACTTTGGAGTTAATAATATTGATCTAATGACTTCAGCCCAAATAATAATAATAATAATAATAATAATAATAATAATAAAATAATAATAATAATAATAATAATAATAATAATAACAATAACAATAAAGCTAATAGTTGAATTTTCACTGAATTGGGTGATTCCGTGTTTACCTAATATATCGACTCACATAATGAGAAGGGGTGGCAATTGGGCTAGGCCGGGTAGGCCCAGCACAATCAACTTATTTGGACCCTAAAGCCCAAACTCCGGGCCTCAAAGGGATTCTGGTAGGAATATATATGACACTTTGGATTTAATAATATAGATCCAATAACTTCAGCCCAAAAAATAATAATAATAAAGTTAGTGGTTGAATTTTTATTGGAGGAGGGGTGGCAATTGGGCTGGGGCCGATAGAGCTGTGTCAATCAGGCCCATCTTCTCTCGAGATGACCTGGTAAAAGGCTCGGCCCAAATCGAATTATATGGGCCTGAATGTCCAAACTCTGGGCCCATCCACTTGACTGGTGGCCTTTGGGCCGGGGGGCTTTGCCAGTGGGCCCCCAAAAGCAAAAAAAAAAAGGAAAGTTCCTCCAATTAATCTCCCTTTCCTTCTCAAAATTCTCTCGATCCGATGCTAATGAACAATTACAACGATAACCATCAATTTGTCTCAAATGAACCTGGAAAATTACTTAATTGCACCTAAATATATTGTATTGAAGTCAAATCAGCCCTAAATTTTTTTAAAGTTTTGCTAATTTAATCGTAAGTCTTTATATAAAATTTTAATATAATCCTTCTAATTAATTTTTATCGGAGATCGCTGCCATGATACAAGCCACGTGCCGCCACGCAAGACAACTCTATCATTAGGTCATGGAAAA
Organism: Eucalyptus grandis; assembly: GCF_016545825.1. Taxonomy (NCBI): domain Eukaryota; kingdom Viridiplantae; phylum Streptophyta; class Magnoliopsida; order Myrtales; family Myrtaceae; genus Eucalyptus; species Eucalyptus grandis. The sequence continues at coordinate 26,208,042 of NC_052616.1, forward strand.
AAGAGCTTTGTATTTCAAAATCCTGCAATTTTGCGTAGCTACATAAATTCTATACTCTCGTGGCTCGATCGGATTTAGTCTTCTCCTGCTAGGATGCGACAGATGATCGAACGTTTTCTCGCGATGATGTGTAGATCCCATTAGATTTCGATTCGACGCGTACGTCAGGCGGTACTCTAGCCACGCGATGCCGGACAAGGCTGCTCCACGCAAGGATTTCGTCGTGTCATGCTGCTGCAACTTGGGAATAGGTGAAGAAGTCGATACTGGCTAAATCCTCGTGACGATGAGATCACTATCACACGGTATGGACGACGCGTTAAGGCGGATGAGGCGAAGACACGCCATCTTCGAAGCGTTCATTTTGGTTTTGTTCACAAAGACGAAGTCGCCGACGCGGCGAAGACCCGCCGTCATCCGAGTATGCATTTTAGGGGCGAACGCGAAGGCACCAAAAACCGACACGCGACTTCAGGAGGAGTGCATTGGGCCATATGTGCCCCTGATAAAACCATAGAAGACACAAAAACATTGAATCATAATGTCAAAACGCGTTTAATTTTTTTAGAAAAATCTTCATGTCACCATACGTCACCTCAAATCTTTGCAAAGTTTTTATAAGATATTGGAAGGTTCTTTTATTTCGGTGAAAAAGAAATTTAAATATGACTAATTTGGTCAACATCAAACTAAACGGTCTCTCAGTTTTGCATAATGCACACACAGCATCCTTGTATATGTATTAATCGATCAGCTTTCTTTCTTTCTTTCTATTTTCCTTCCAAGCCTAGCAAAAGAGCTGCTGGCCAACCCTTGCCAGCCATGAAGCCCTCAATCATCGTGGCCTTCACCCAGTCGCCAACAAGGGTCGCCCAGTCCTTGCCTTTCAGCTGGCAAGGATTAGCTGGCAATCCTTGTTGGAATTGGTAAGAAAAAAAAAGAAAATAAATAAACAAAGAAGAAAAATCATTAAAAAAAAAAAATTGGTCACATCAACCTCAACTGTCCTATGTAACACTAATGGCATCCACGTCAGTGATTTCCAATTAAACTTAGTCAGGTAAAACTCAATTGGCAACACGTGAAAATGTTTAGAACTCAATTGATGCAATTGAAAGGATTATAATTGAATTAGTTAAAATGTAATAGATTTATGACTTTTTGGATGATTTTTTTTTTCATAATGTGACTGTACTTTGTAAAATTGATTTGAAACAAAATTTGAAATCATTATCTTTGTATTTCAGTACGAAAAGATAATAGTAGCATTCATGCCCATAATTCATGCAACCAGCCCACGACATGGCCGGCCCGCCAGCCTGACCATGCGTGCCGATAGCCTGCTCGTGCCTGGCCATACCACCCGCGCGGCCTGCATCGTACTATACTGAAACTTAACAATATCCCAGATTTCCTCCTCTTAGTACTTCGGGCATAATTTCCTTCAAATGACTTCTAAATTGCAGGAAAACTTGATTCATCAAAGCTAGACATGTCGAGCTTTCAACCATGCATCATATGACCATATTAGAGCATTTCGAGACACCGACAATTCCGCGCCGGCAATAACGGGACCAGTCACTTTGGGGTGTTTCCAGGTCGAGATCTTCCTCAATGAAGAAGCTGCCCGAGCTGTTGAGCGAGCCATAGCCAATTGCCTTTCCTCCACGGCCGCCTTCGAAGCTTCCGGAGATCTTCGGGTTGTGCTTGAATTTCGGTTCTTTCTTGGTTTTTTTTATTGGTCTTGCCAACCTGGTTAGAACATGCCCAGTCTTGATTTTGGTCGTAGAGAATGGTATTTGGAATCCTATAGAAACAATGGAAAGTCAAAGAAGAGAATGTTCTTCAAATCATAACTGATACGATTGTTTTTCAAAGTATATATGCGTGGAGACATGCATTCAAAATGCAAGAAAACCAAGGCCAAAAAGGCATCATCTCAAACGAGCTTTGATATTTACCACTGGAAATAAAGATGTACAGCCTGCTTTCAAATAATAGGCAAAGAGTGTTAGTACTTGGATGCTTTGGACAATGCGCAATGTGCAATGAAGTCCTTGGATTTTTAATTTTACTTATTTATTCATTTATGTATGTCTTATTGATGTCCACCTTCTAATCACTACTAGATAATATCTACCCCATTGATTTTATATGTATATAGGTGTCAGCCAATTAAAAAATAAAGTCAATAGTGCCGGCATATAATAATCCCAAGAAGAAAGAGCATAAAATTGTGCACGTTCGAGGGAGTTACTAACCATCCCCGGGGTGTTATATGGCACAGACGAATAATTGAGCTGATTTAGCTTTGTCTGTCAAGTAGAATCAAAACGAGACTATCCATCGTTCCTCAACATCATGGAATGTCATTCTTTTTTACTACTCCACATGTAAGTATAAGTAGACAAGGTGTCAACAAATGCATTGATGGGAGCATATACAAACTAGTACTGCTATCTAATTAAATTTGGGTTTGGTCCCTTGAAAATTAATAGGAATATAACACCATGTCTCTTACAGACAATCTAAGAGTATAGCAGGAAAAAAAAAGAAAAAAAAATGGAAGTTTAGTAATGGAAAAATTAATATTTTCTCTTATTCTTAAAGCATCTAAAAAGAGACGATCACTTTTGCAAAAACAAGTCGGTATGAAATCACGGGACAATCCATAAAGCACATTCATGCGATAGGATTCCTTAATCAATAAGTTAAAACCACCCACCTCCACCAGGAAAGTCTCATCTTAGACTTTGGACCCCTACAATTACATTATTAAACAAATATTGCAATTCATCATCGGAGAAATCAAAGGAAAACGATAAAAACATCATTGTCAAGTATATGGTATTGTTAGAGCATTGTTCTCTAATAAATTTGTCCACACAAAAATCCCTTAACTAGAACCTCTCCCCCCCCCAAAAAAAAATCATCCCTTAATTTATTATTTTTTTGTTTGACATACAAACAACTGCTTTATCGAAAGAAGATAAAAAAAAAAAATGCATCGAGAAGAACCAGACTAAGCAATCCCGACCGTCCATCACGCGTTTAAGGCCTCCCGCGTTGGCCCGATTGGATGCAAGACTTTGCATGTGCCAACTTTCCCTATAAATACGCCCCTCCTTCTCTAACGGTCTCACAACGCATACCATACACTTCAGCTATAGTCCTTTCCCTGATTCTTCGTCAATTCTAGTATTCCTAAAAAAAACAACCACCAACCATGGCCGAAGGACACCACCATCACCACCACCACAACCATCACCACAGCCACCACAAGAAGGATGATGCCATCATGGAGCCTGGGGTCGTCTTCACGGAGCCTACAGTCGATTACAGGAAGGAGGAGAAGCACCACAAGCACCTCCAGCAGCTTGGCGAGGTTGGTGCCGTTGCTGCCGGTGCTTATGCCTTGGTAATAATTATCATCTTCTTTTCAATTCTTGAAATTCTTTTCCCATTTTATAATTTAGATAAAAAATTTGCATCTTCACCTTATTAACCTGAATCATCAAATTACTCACGAGAATTGGATGCAAAAGATCTCGATTAAATTGACATATTTCAACTCGACATGATAATGGCATGCCATGCAAGATTGGATCATCCTTATAAATGAACAATAGTTTGAATTTAATTTATTTCCTTCACCCATCAGCTAGAGGAATAAGATTTCCCTACAATTGGCTTAAACAAAAGACATAGTTGTAATCCATAGCACTATTTACATGATCAAATACTTCTTTTCAAAGTGACTAAATTAATTTTTTTTTTCTCGAACTTATCCCATGCTCAAAGCTTTTATAAAAAAAGTATACATAATAGAGAACTTTTTTTTTTTTGCTCCTTTCCTCTTTACCTTAACTCATTTTGTTTCGTGCACGCAATCCTGATTAATGATGCGCAAATTGCAGCATGAGAAGCATAAGGCCAAGAAGGACCCGGAGCACGCTCACCGGCACAAGATAGAGGAGGAAATAGCTGCCGCCGCTGCCGTTGGGGCTGTCGGGTTCGCCTTCCACGAGCACCACGAGAAAAAGGAGGCCAAGAAAAAAGATAAAGAGTCTCATCATGGCAAGAAGCACCACCATCACTTCTAAACCATGGAGGATCTCCGTCTCTTTTTGCTGCTATCTGTCTTGTTTATGTAATTTTATTTCCTTAGAGACTGCCTTCAATAGTCGCTGTACATTTGCGGAGGGTGGTTCTTGAATCTTGAATTCTGCTGCTTGTGAATGCTTCCCTGAGAGGATGAGCATGGGTGTGTTTGGGCTTTGTCTTGTACAGGTCGTATCTTGGGTGTTCTGATGATCTGATTTCTTGCGTTTACATGTCCACATATTGTTTTAGGTACAATGATTATATTGAATATTATTTTCCAAAACCAGTTAGCACACAGTCTTCGCATAGGATGGATCCACACCCGGTTAGTCAATGTCAATTAACTAAAACGCGATGGCGTCAAATTCAAAAAAATCACTTGATCGCAATGTTATATATAATTATAATTCAAAAAGTACGTAAAAAAGCTGTACATGACATAAAAGTATATAAGAGTTTCTTAGAATTGATGTTTTTGAGTCCTCCCATGAGGACACGTACAAATTAGCAAATTTATCTAATAATAGTATATTGCGATATCTTCATCGTGACGTCACTAAGCACATTAACATTTTCTACTAATTTGGTGGGATCTATGTGCTAGGTGCATGTCTTTATCATCATCCATTATCGTGATTTTTTCCAAGTTAGTATTTCAAATATGGCTAAGTCAATTAATTGCGATTCAGTTTGAAATAAACTCACAAAATGACATAATTAATAATCTATATTGTCCCAGATCAAGCGATATAGGGAAAAGTGTTAAAAAAAAAAGTCATAAACCTTTTGTATTTGTGTCAATTTAGTCCTAAACATTTTTATTTAGTGTTGATTCAATCATTTCGGCCAATTTTGGCTGGATTTTGCTGACTGGATGCTAGCCAGTTGACGTAGCATGATTAGTGTTGATGTAGACAACTTTTAATTATATTTTAATATTTTTAAATATTTTTCTTTTCTTTTTCTTTTTTCCTTCCCCTCCTCCAGCCGGTCGCTGGACCTCGGTGAATGGCCAAAGGTGACAACCGGTGAGGTCGACCTCGCCGAATTTAGCGACCTAGTTCCGGGCTGGCGAGGCTCGACCTCGCCAAATCGCGGCCTAGGCGGCGTCGGTGAGGCTCGCCCTCGTTGAATCTAGGCAGCGCTAGTGAGGTCAAGCCTCGCTAGCCATGGGCAAGGCTCGACCCTCGCTAGATTCGGTGAGGGCGAGCCTTGCCACCCAACACGAGGCCACCCTCATGGCCATTGGCGAGGTGGCCGATGAGGTCGGCCTCGCCAGCCGTTGCCTCTTGCCGATTACCGAGGTCTAGCAATCGGCTGGAGGTGGGGAAGGAAAATAGAAAAAAAGAATGTAATAATAAAAAGAAAAATAATAAAATTCAAAAATATTAAAATATTATTAAAAGTTGTCCACGTTAGCACCGATCAAGCCATGTTAGCCGTCCGGCATCCAGTCAGCAAAATCGGCCAAAATTGGCCGGAAATGAACTAAATCGGCACTAAGTAAAAATGTTTAGAACTAAATTGGCACCAAAAAAAATGTTTAAGACTAAATTGGCACCAAAAAATATGTTTAGGACTAAATTGGCACAAATACAAAAGATTTAAGATTTACACTTTTCCCAGTGATATATGATGGCTGGCCCATTTATATATTCTGAAAAATGTTCAATAAAGTGTCTTTAATTCCACAAAAGTTATATCTCTTACATCATATAGAAGTTGTCGATAAAATTATCATCATTGGAGGGAAATAGCTCCTTTCTCTCTCTCTCTTTGATTTAGCCCATACCAACTTGTTCAACCAAGAAGATTAGCGTGCATTCAATATCAACGACACTCTATTTTGTCATAAAGATTTTGTCATTTCTCAAACATTAAAACTTGCATCAAGGCACTATGTGGCGAGCAAAAGCATTGGTAAATCTTGTTTCAATTTTAATTGCTTCTAGTTTCTACGTACATTAATGACTATTAGTTTCTATGTTTGAGTCTAGCCTCTTTCTCTTCTTTTGTTTTGATATAAAAGGTCAATGAGTCTCTATAAATTATAGACCGAATTTGATTAATGAAATTTGCTTAGTGTAACTCTCTTGAACCTTAAAGAGTTCAAATCCCTTGAAAACCTAGAAGAGTTTCCACTTTGTCCTTGAAGAGTCGGGGCTTTTAAAGCCTGCATCTTTGAAGAGTTGCAACCATCAATCTTGAAGAATTGATGCTATTTCAACTTCCTTTGGGGCCTAGAAAAGCAACCATTGAAGTTCCTACACTTTTTTTCATTTTTTCCACCACCATTTAATATCGACGAGCCTATAGTGCTTAGTTGAAGACAAAAAATGCCTTGAGAATATAGTACATCCACTCAACCTTTGTTCCCAAGAGGCTCTTTATCTGTCAAATTTGTTAAAACAAATCAAGATATTAACACAATGATTAACAAAAAAATGAAACAAGTAAGGGAAAATTGGAAAGGACCATGTAACCAAAAAGCAAGTTATGCTTGAAGTTGCTTTGTAGAAAATGTCATCAACATAACATTAATAGCTACACAATGAACATGTGTTACAAATGTGCCTCAAGCGAATCTAGGAAAAGCGTTAATGAGACCTACCACTAAGAATTTGATGCAAAAATACAATAGATAGAAAAAAAACTTGATTGCATTTGGCAATTATGATAAAATTCAGGATATAATAAAATTTATCTTATTCTTCGTTTGATGTGTGCTCAAAATAGGATAAAGTCATATATAAGGAGAATATAGACTGGATAAAATTATGTCATGGGAGGGTGAAATAAAGGTGAATATGATTTATAATCTTCATATTAAGAAAATTATTTTTATCGGAAACTAAACTTCTTGAATTAAAAAAATTAAAAATTAAAATTATTCGACCAAAAAAATTAACAAAATTAAAATATATTTCAATATATAAATAATATTTGACACTTTTGGTTTAAAAATCTAGATCCAAAAAAATTAGCAAAAAAATAAAATAAAATAAAGCTAATGGTTAAATTTTTACTAAATCGGATAATTCCACTCGTACTTAATATATCGACTACATAATAAGGGAGGGTGGCAACTGGGCCAGCCTGATGGGGCTGGCACAATCAACTTATTTGGGCCCTAAGGCCCAAACTCCGGGCCTCGGAGGGATTCTCGTAGGAATATAAATGACAATTTTGCTTTAATAATATAGATCTAATAACTTTAGCCCAAATAAATAAATAAAAAAGTAATAAAGTTAATGGTTGGATTTTCATTGAATTAGGTGATTCCGTGCTTACCTAATATATCAACTTACATAATGAGGAGGGGGTGGCAATTGGGCTGGGCTGGGTCGGATTGGCACAATCAACTTATTTGGGCCCTAAGGCCCAAACTACGGGCCTTGGAGGGATTCTCGTAGGAATATAACTGACACTTTGGGTTTAATAATATAGATCCAAAAACTTCAGCCAAAAAAAAATAAAGTTCATGGTTGAATTTTCACTAAATTAGATGATTCCGTACTTACCTAATATATCGACTTACATAATGAGGAAGGGGTGGCAATTAGGTTGGGTCAGGTTGGGCTTTGTCGATCAAGCCCATCTTCTCTCGAGATGGCCTAGTAAAAGGCTCGGCCCAAATCGAATTATATGGGCCCAAAGGCCCAAACTCTAGGCCCATCTACTTGATCGGTGGCTGTTGGGCCAGCAGGGCTTTGCCAGTGGGCCTCCAAAAGCCCAAAAAAGGAAAGTTCCTCCTCCAATTAATCTCCCTTTTCGTCTCAAAATTCTCCTTTCCTTTTTTATATCGGATGTCTCCGAAGAGACCTCCTTTCCTTCACTAGACGGATCAATCTGTTGCTAATGACCAATTACAATTATAACCATCAATTTGTCTCAAATGAACCTGAAAATTACTTAATTACACCTAAATATTTTGTATGGAAGTCAGATAAGTTCTAAAACTTTTAAATTTTTGCTAATTTAATCTTAAGTCTTTATAGAAAATTTTAATATAATCCTTTTGATTTTTTCATCGAAGATCGCTGACGCAGCAACAGGCCATGTGCCTCCATGCAAGACAACTCTATCATTAGGTCATGGAAAAAGGAGCTTTGTATTTCAAAATCTTGCTTGATCGGATTTAGTCTTCTCCCGCTAGGATGCGACAGATGATCGAACGTTTTCTTATGTGTAGATCCCATTAGCTTTCCGATTCGACAAGTGCGTCAGGCGGTACTCTGGCTATGCAATGCCGGACAAGGCTGCTCCACGCAAGGATTTCGTCGTGTCATGCTGCTGCATCTTGGGATTATGTGAAGTCGATGCTGGCTGAATTCTCGCGACGATGAGAGCATTATCACACGGTATGGACGACGAGTTAGGGCGGATGAGGCGAAGACACGCCATCGTCGGAGCGTTCATTTTGGTTTTGTTGACAAAGACGAAGTCGCCGACGCGGCGAAGACCCGCCATCATCCGAGTATGCATTTTACGGGCGAACGCGAAGGCACCAAAAACCGACACGCGACTTCAAGAGGAGTGCACTAGGCCACATGTGCCCCTGATAAAACCATAGAAGACACAAAAACATGGAATTATAATGTCAAAACGCGTTTAATATTTTTAGAAAATTCTTCATGTCACCATACGTCACCTCAAATCTTTGCAAAGTTTTTATAAGATATTGGAAGGTTCTTTTATTTCGGTGAAAAAGAAATTTGAATAGGACTAATTTGGTGAACGTCAAATTAAACAGCCTCTTGGTTTTGCATAATTCACACTGCCATCCATGCATATGTATTAATCGATCAGCTTTCTTTCTTCTTTCTTTCTTTCTTTTTCTTTCCTTCCAAGCCTTGCAAAAGAGCTGCTGGCTAACCCTTGCCAACCATGAAGCCCTCAATCATCACAGCCCTCACCCAGTCACTAACAAGGGTTGCCCAGCCCTTGCCTTTCAGCTGGCAAGGGTTACATGGCGATCCTTGTTAGACTTGGTAGGAAAAAAGAAAATAAATAAACAAAGAAAAAAATTATAAAAAATTTTCACGTCTATCCTAGCCATCCTATGTAACACTACTAGTGTCCACATCAGTGATTTTTTATTAAAATTAGTCGGATAAACTCAATTGATAACACGTGAAAATGTTTATGACTCATTTGATATAATTGAAAGGATTATAATTGAATCGGTCAAAATGCAATAGATTTATGACTTTTTAGATTATTTTTCTTTATAATGCGATTGTACTTTGTAAAATTGATTTGAAACAAGAACCTAAAATCATTATATTAGTAGTATTCATGCCCATAAATTCATGCAACCAGCCGCCAGCTCGACCATGCGTGCCGATAGCCTGCTCGTGCCTGGCCATACCACCAGCGTGGCCTGCATCGTACTATATCGAAACTTAACAATATCCCAGATTTCCTCCTCTTAGCACTTCGGGCATAATTTCCTTCAAAGGACTTTCAATTTGTAGAAAAACTTGATTCATCGAAGCTGGACACGTCGGGCTTTCAACCATGCATCATACGACCATATTAGAGCATCTCGAGACACCAGCAATTCGGCACCAGCGATAACAGGACCAATCGCTTTGTGGCGTTTCGAGGTTGAGATCTTCCTCAATGAAGAAGCTGCTCGAGCTGCTGAGGCGAGCCATAGCCAATTGCCTTTCCTCCACGGCCGCCTTCAAAGCTTCCGGAGATCTTCGGGTTGCGCTTGAATTTCGGTTCTTTCTTGATTTTTTTTTTTATTGATTTTGGTCGTAGAGAATGGTGTTTGGAATCCTATAGAAACAATGGAAAGTCAAAGAAGAGAATGTTCTTCAAATCAAAACTGATACGATTGTTTTTCAAAGTGTATATGGGTGGAGACATGCATTCAAAGTATAAGAGAACCAAGTGTCGCGACCTCTTTTTTTTTTTTCGGCGCCCCTAATCGGGTACGAGCGCCTAAGGAGGCTAATGGCTCGGCTGAATTATTAAGCCCGGACTCTCCCAAGTCCACCAATTCACGACTTTAATAGTTTGAGTTTTTAACCTATAAATCAATTTTTAAAATGGAGTCGCCACTAATCGGTTTGGGGTGGGTCGATTAGAAACCCAAGCGAAGTATCGGGAGAAATACTTGCTCTGCGCAAGAACCAGAGAAATTAGGATCGGGGACTTGATTACACTAGTTAATCACTAATGCCCTTTCGGTACCTAATCTTGTTTAAACCCTAAGGCTTTTTTTGGATGTTTGAGGGATTTTCCATGCATTTTGGGAGGAAAAACATTTTTGAGTCATTTTCTAATTTTTGGACACAAAAGGGATTTTTCTGGGTTTTTTGGTATTTTTGGAAAAATACAATTCTTTTTGGCTTTTTCTGAATTTTTTTGGCTTTTTCATGAATTTTTGGCTTTTTTTGGATTTTTGGCATTTTTTGGAAAATATGAAATTTTTTTTTTTTTTTTTATTTTTCTAAAATAAAATATTTTTTAATATTTTTCGATTTTTTTGAAATTAAAGCGTTTTTTAATATTTTAAAAAAATTCGGTTTTCTGAAATTAAAATATTTTTAATATTTTTTATAAATAAATTATTTTTGATTTTTTCTTTTTATTAAAATATTACATAAAATAATATAAAAAAGCCGACCCGGGTCGGATCCGCGGGTTGGGTCCGACCCGGGTCGACGACCCAAAACACGCACGGGCCCGCGTTGCTATGGCCCGACTGGATTTTTTTGCTTTTTTCTTAAAAACTCAACCCACAAACACACGGAATTGGGCCTATTAAAAAGATGCCCGGCCGAGCTCGAAACCGGCCCGACGAGTGCAGGTCCGACCCGGGAAACCCTACCCGGAAACCGGGAAACCGGGTCGGACGGACCCGCGAGCCGACCCGGTTCCCAGCCTCCTTTCTCCTCCTTCGCTCGCCGCGGCGCTCGGTGAGGGGGAGAAGCGCCACGGCGACGACAAGCAGCGACGGCGGCAACAACGGCGGCGACGACACGACCGACGGCGGCAACAAAACAGTTCGGCGAGGATGAGTGAGGATGGGTCTGTGCTAGTGTGGCCAGCGGCGGCACGGTTTGAGAGGGGGGCTGTGACGGCGACTACGCGACCGGAGGCGGCGGATACCGGTGGTGGCTAACAAAGGGCTGCGGTTACGGGCGGCGGATTGGCGACGGCGTCCCCGCAATTTCCAGATCTGGTGCAACCTCGGCGGGTCGATCGCGGCACGTCGTTGGGGCGGGGGACAGCAGCAGAGCGCGAGCCGCGGTTGCAACGGTGGCGCGGAGCCTCCCGCTTCACAGATCCGGCGTTCCCTCCTCCGGCTTCCCTCACTCGGGCGATCCGAGCCTCCACGGCCGGATCGACCCTCTCGAAGTTGTTCGCCGCCGGCCTTCCCGAAGTCTCTCGGTGGAGGGTGGGCTGAGCTCACAACTCGAGCTCTCTCTCGCTCGCTCGTCGATTCCTCCCCCGAAGTCTCTCAGTGGGAAGATCTCCAAGTTTGCGATGCCGTTCGTCGACGGAGGTGCTCCTCTATTTATAGGCAAGGAGGTCCGGTCGATGGAGCTTCGACCGGCGGTCCCCTTCGCGCGCCGAGCGGTTCTCCTTGGCTGGACCGGCGTCCCATCCGAGCTTATCCAGCGAAGTGTGCTCGGCATTGATGGCGCCCGAGATCTTATCCTCTCCGGCCGACGTCGGCCTACTCCCCTCGGCCGTAGGCCGTCCTTTGCGCGCGTCGTCATCTTCTGCGCGTGAACTACAGAGGCAGAGAAAGAAGGAACGAGGAAGAAGAAGAGGGAAGAAGAAGAAAGAAGAAGAAGGGGAAAAGAGGGGTGGGGCCAAGTCGTAAACGAAAAGAAAGAAAAGGGGGCTGACTGCTTTTCTTGCTTTTATTTTTATTTTTTATTTTTTTTGTTATTTATTAATTATCTTATTTATCCGAAATAAAATAAAAACTTAATAAAATAAAATTAACCTAATTAAAATTGAGGTGTCAACACCAAGGCCAAAAAGGGCATCATCTCAAACGAGCTTTGATATTTACCACTGGAAATAAAGATGTACGGCCTACTTTCAAATCATAGGCAAAGAGTGTTAGTACTTGGATGCTTTGGACAATGTGCAATGTGCGATGTAGTCTTTGGATTTTTAATTTTACTTATTTATTGGCAAAAGAACACTTCAAGTGCCATAACTTTGGCCAAAGGGACACTTAAGTGCCATAACTTACGAAATGTACACTTAAGTGCCACATTCAAAGAAAAACGGATCACTTGAGTGCCACTCCGGCTAAAGTCCGGCCAAAACGCCGACGTGGCATTTTTCCGGCGAAGCACGCCCAAAACGACGTTGTTTTGCACGCTAACGTGACAAAATAATGCAAAAACGGCGTCGTTTTGGGCCGACGTGGTAAAAAAATAATTAATTAATTAATTAATTAATTAAATTTAGTTAAATATTAAAAAATAATAATTTTAAAATTAAATTTAGTTAAAATATTTATAATAATAATAATTTAAAATTTTTAAAAACTTTAAAAACTTTAAAAAAAATTTTAAAAAAATAAAAATAAAAGGGAACAGGGGGAGGCTCACCGCCACCGCCGCTCCCCCGCCGTCGCGGGCCCTTTTTTTTTTTTAAACGGCGGCGGCCGAGGGCTGATCCCTCAGCCGCCTCCCCCTCTTGCCTTTTTTAAAAAAAAAAAAAATTTAAAATTTTTTAAAGTTTTTAAAATTTTTTAAAATTTTTTAATTAATTATTTAATATTTAACTAAATTTAATTTTAAAATTATTATTTTTTAATATTTTAACTAAATTTAATTTTAAATTTAAATTTTTTTTTTTTCCACGTCAACCCAAAACAACGCCATTTTGGCCACGTCAGTGTGCAAAACGGCGTCGTTTTGGGCGCGCTTCGCCGGAAAAATGCCACGTCGGCATTTTGGCCGGATTTTGGCCGGATTGGCACTCAAGTGATCAATTTTACTTCGATTTTGGCACTTAAGTGTACATTTCGTAAGTTATGGCACTTAAGTGTCCCTTTGGCCAAAGTTGTGGCACTTGAGAGGTCCGCACGTCCTTATTTATTCATTTATATATGTTTTATTGATGTCCACCTTTCAATCAACACCAAATACTATCTACCCCATTGATTTTATATGTATATAGGCGTGTTAGCCAATTCTAAAATGAAGGGGTTCCACTAAATTAAATAACTAAAATAAAGTCAATGGTGCCGGCATCTAATAATCTCAAGAAGAAAGGGCATAAAATTGTTCACATTCGAGGGAGCTACTAACCATCCCCGAGGTGTTATATGGCACAAACGAATATTTGAGCTGATTTAGCATTGTCGGTCAAGTAGAATCAAAACGAGACTATCCATCATGCCTCAAGATCATGTAATGTCATTACATACACTAGGAGCAGTTTTTTTTTTACTATTCCACATGGTAGTATAAGTAGACAAGGCGTTAGCAAATGCATTGATCGAGCATATACGATCTAGTTCTGCTATCTAATTATATTCGGGTTTCATCCCTTGAAAATTAATAGGGATATAATGCCATGCCTCTTACAAACAATCTAAGAGTATAATAGGAAAAGGAGAAAAAAAAAACGGAAGTACAATGATGGAAAAATTAATGTGTTCTCTTATTCTTAAAGTATCAAAAAAGAGATGATCATTTTTGCAAAAACAAGTCAGTATGAAATCATGGGATGACCCATAGAGCATATTCATGTGACACGATTCCTTAATCAATAAGTTAAAATGACCCACCTCCACCAGAAAGTCTCATCTTAGACTTTGGACCCCTACAATTACATTATTAAACAAATCTTGCAATTCAAGCTTAAGACTGGAAGAAATTATCATCCGAGAAATCAAAGGGCAACGATAAAAACAATTGTCAAGTATATGGTATTGTTAGAGCATTGTTCTCTAATAAATTTGTCCTCCCAAAAATCCCTTTTTTTTTGACATACAAACAACTGCTTTATCGAAAGAAGATAAAAATGCATCGAGCAGAACCAGACCAACCAATCCTGACCGTCCATCACGCGTTTAAGGCCTCCCGCGTTGGCCCGATTGGATGCGAGACTTTGCGTGTGCTAACTTTCCCTATAAATACGCCCCTCCCTCCCGAACGGTCTCATAACGCATACCATACACTTCAGCTATTGTCCTTTCCCTGATCCTTCGTCAATTCTAGTATTCCTCAAAAAAACAACCACCAACCATGGCAGAAGGACACCACCATCACCACCACCACAACCACCACCACAGCCACCACAAGAAGGATGATGCCTTCATGGAGCCTGGGGTCGTCTTCACAGAGCCTACGGTCGATTATAGGAAGGAGGAGAAGCACCACAAGCACCTCCAGCAGCTTGGTGAGCTCGGTGCCATCACTGCCGGCGCTTATGCCTTGGTAATAGTTATCATGTACTTCTCAATTCTTGAAAAAAAAATTCGCATTTTATAATTTAGATAAAATTTGCGTCTTCACCTTATTGACCTGAATCATCAGGTTAATCACAAGTATTGGATGCAAAAGATCTTGATTAAACTCACATATTTCAACTAGACGTGATAATGGCATGCCATGCGAGAATGAATCATCCTTATAAATGAACAATAGTTTGAATTTAATTGATTTCCTTCACCCATCAGCTAGAGGAATAAGATTTCCATACAATTGGCTTAAACGAAAAATATAGTTGTAATCCATAGCACTATTTACATGATCAAATACTTCTTTTCAAAGTGAATAAATTAATTTTTTTTTTCTTGAACTTATCCCATGCTCAGAGCTTTTATAAAAAAAGTATACATAATAGAGAACTTGTTTTTCCTTTCCTCTTTACCTTAACTCATTTTGTTTCGTGCACGCAATTCTTGATTAATGATGTGCAAATTGCAGCATGAGAAGCATAAGGCCAAGAAGGACCCGGAGCACGCTCACCGGCACAAGATAGAGGAGGAAATAGCTGCCGCCGCTGCCGTTGGGGCTGTCGGGTTCGCCTTCCACGAGCACCACGAGAAAAAGGAGGCCAAGAAAAATTATGAAGAGTCTCATCATGGCAAGAAGCACCACCATCACTTCTAAACCATGGAGGATCGCCGTCTCTTTTTGCTGCTATCTGTCTTGTTTATGTAATTTTATTTCCTTAGAGACTGCCTTCAATAGTCGCTGTACATTTGCGGAGGGTGGTTCTTGAATCTTGAATTCTGCCGCTTGTGAATGCTTCCCTGAGAGGATGAGCATGGGTGTGTTTGGGCTTTGTCTTGTACAGGTTGTATCTTGGGTGTTCTGATGATCTGATTTCTTGCGTTTACATTTCCACATATCGTTTTAGGTACAATGATTATATTGAATATTATTTTCCAAAACCAATTAGCACACAGTCTCCGCATACGATGGATCCACACCTGGTTAGTCAATGTCAATTAACTAAACGCGATGGCGTCAAATTCAAAAAAAAAAAAAAAATCACTTGATCGCAATGTTATATATAATTATAATTCAAAAAATACGTAGAAAAGCTGTACATGACATAAAAGTATACAAGAGTTTCTTAGAATTGATGTTTTGAGTCCTCCCATGAGGACACGTACAAATTAGCAAATTTATCTAATAATAGTCCATTGCGATATCGTCATCGTGACCTCACTGAGCACATTGACATTTTCTACTAATTTGGTGGGGTCTATGTGCCAGGTGCATGTCATTATCATTGTCCATTATCTTGATTTTTTCCAAGTTAGTTCTTTCAAATATGGCTGAGTCAATTAACACTTTCCGTTTGAAATGAACTCACAAAATGACATAACTAATATTCTATATTGTCCCAAATCAAGCGATATATGATGGTTCGCCCATTTATATATCCTGGAAAAGGTTCAATAAAGTGTCTTTAATTCCACAAAAGTTATATCTCTTACATCATATAGAAGTTGTCAATAAAATTATCATCCTTGGAGGGAAATAACTCATTTCCCTCTCTCTCTCTTTGATGTAGCCCGTATTCAAGACCAACTTGTTCTACCAAGAAGATTAGCGTGCATTCAATATTAACGACACTCTGTTTTTTCATAAAGATTTTGTCATTTCCCAAACATTAAAACTTGCATCAAGGCACTTTGGGACGATCAAAAGCATTGGTAAATATTGTTTCAATTTTAATAGCTTCTAGTTTCTACATACATTAATGACTAGTAGTTTCTATGCTTGAGTCTAGCCTCTTACTCTTCTTTTGTTTTGATATAAAAGGTCAATGAGTCTCTATAAATTATAGATCGAATTTGATTAATGAAATTTTCTTAGTGTAACTCTCTTGAACCTTGAAGAGTTCAAACCCCTTGAAAACCTAGAAGAGTTTCCACTTCGTCCTTGAAGAGTCAGGGCTTTTAAAGCCTGCATCTTTGAAGAGTTACAACCATCAATCTCGAAGAATTGATGCTATTTCAACTTCCCTAGGGGCCTAGAAGAGCAACCATTAAAGTTCCTATACTTTTTTTCATTTTGTCCACCACTGTTTAGCCCACTTTCATAAAAAAAAAAATCGACAAGCCTACAGGGCTTAGTTGAGGAATCTGAAAACACAAAATTTGTGATTCTTCAAGTTTCCATTCTTTTGCTTTGGAATCAAGTTATTCTTATCTGAATCGACAAATTTATGCTCATTTTCCTAAACTAGCATGGACAAAAAATTTTATTCGATTAGCCAACCTAGGGCTTCATCTCTCTCTCTCTCTCTCTCTCTCTCTCTCTCTCTCTCTCTCTCTCATGTGACTTTGTTCCCTAATATCTCTCTACATAGGTACTTATGAGTATGATGCTATGAGATTGGTCGGAGTCTAGCGAGTTAGAATGATCTTTGATTATTGAAAGTATAGCACCACAACACAAACCCTTAACCTACATTCCTAATACCGTATGATTCTTAAACTATTCGAAAACATGTCCATAATCTACTAATAGGATATTTCTTAGAGCTTTGGAAGTTACGTATTTGATTTGAGTGTTTTTGGTTTTCGTTGGAAAGGGCCATCTATAAATATATATAGTCAAATCAAACTTCAATCTTGACTACAATTTAAATATGCAGGTCTCTATTCACGAGCTATTTGTATTCATACATAGGCCTCGTGGATGGTTGGCAAATGGAAAAAGGGAAAAATGAAAAGAGATGAGAGAAAAGAAAATGAAAAATAGAAAAATATCATAAAATCAAAAGAATTACAAAAATTGCTTTTACTAAAAAGAGAAGAGATTAAGGTGTATTTTTAGCTAAGGGAATTCCCCCCGTATTTCCTTTTCTTTTCCTGGCTTCTAAAATCTTGGATCTTTCTCCTCTATAGTTCTATCATACATGGTAGCCTGTAGTTCTTCACTGTCCTTTTAATTCCAAATGCGAGTAATTTCTTTGTTTTTACATTGTGATCTATTCTCTAGCTAAGAGTCCATACCCTATTGAATCTCCACAAGGCAAAAGGGTGTTGAGTAGTTTTTGAAGTGCTAGTTGGCTGGTATAATACATGAATTGGATCTGAAATTTCAAGCAGGTGTCGCCTTATTGGGAGGGTATGAATAGCTTAAAAAAAAAAAGCTAAATAGAATAGCTACAAAACTGCAACAGGAAAGATATTCATCGAGTTTGGGACACGGATTGCCCTAATTAAGGGAACAATATGATAGGACTGTTGGAATTTTATTTGTTAAAACAAAATGAGTGTCTTTTACTTTGTTCCACATAGAAAAGGTGGGAGCAGGAAGATTAGTTTATTAATGAGGAATTTCCCTTTTGTAGTTAAATGAGTGATTAGGTGGGGCTAGACCCCACCATACCCGCGTGCGGGTGCGCGGATAATTGCGCGATTTTGGCGCACTTAGCACTTAGCACTTAGCACTTAGCACGCCTGCGGTTTAATTAGCATTAATCCCTTGCTTTTTATTTATTTATTTTATATTTTATTTTATATTTTAGTTCAAAGGTTGCCTTTTAATTTGAGAATTTCGGAAATGAAATATAAATGAAAATTCGAAATTCTATTTAAAAAATAATAATTATTCCGAATTTTATTTGTGTCTTTTCGAGACAACCTTTGGAAAATTATTTATTCGGTTTTAATTTATCCGAAGGATTGCAATTGTTCGTTTTTCGACTTCTTCCGAAGAGTCGCATTGGTTTATCCGAACAATTTTCTAAAGACGTGTTTGTTTGCAATTTTCACGAAGAGTTGCAATACTGTTACATATATATACTTGTCATTTTCGGAAAGAAAAATGGTTGTCATTTTCGAGTCATCTTTCTGGAAAAAAAAACAGCAGCCAATTTTTCGATTGTTTCTTAGAGAGACCCTGGAGAAATACTAGAATTGCTATTTAGTATTCTCATCCGAGACTTTGTTGTATCCTAAAGGATTTTTGCCGGTGACCATTAGCAACGTTGTGGGGCAAATAAATCCTTAAAGAAAGTGATATCACGCCTCAAAGTCCGAGTTGTTTTTACTCGATCCGATTTCATTGTTCAACCCATTTCAAAGACATATTTTACCAACAAGGACAACTCCCACTTGTCCAATGCCGATAGCAGGGAATGCAAATGGTATCATATGGCATAGCTGTCATACATCGACTTTGCAGGCCATGGAGTATGCAGATATGTACAGTGTCAACCATATATGCCCCAAGAAGCACAAGCATTGTGCGCGTGTGAGAGCGAGAGCCATAGTCACTTCGTTGAATTTGCGGAAACCCAAATGTTCAATCATGAAGAACTCAAGGCCATGAGGCATGCAGATATATATAGTGGCATCATATGCCCTAAGAAGCACGAGCAATGCGAATGCATGCATGCGAGAGTGCGACAATTGGCACAATGAATTTCATGTTCATTTGAAAATATAATGAGCAATTCATGCACGACACAAATCATATCAGGAATATTGAATGAGATTCTCCTCACATATTCTACTGTCTGTCTTTAGTCTGTAAATGATCATCTTCCACCTAATAAATAAGTCTCTGATCGACTGCTGAAAACATTCCCCTAAAGCGCATGAGACAGCCACTTGCAATTAAAAATGATTGAAGAAAACTTAGGGACACAGAAAGAAGCTCCGGTATGGACAAAGTGCCTAACTGCCTCGTACTTCTTTTTCTTTTGCCTCCCTTTGCTTTGTTGTCGGAAAATTTAGTTAAGGGATGTCACAATTGGCAAAGAGGAAAGCAACATAAGACTACACAATGACAAGATAAGGTGTTTCTGCTTCCATGGATAGCAAAGCAGTGTGTACTTTATCCAACCAGCCATCCAACCAATCTCGCAAGAATTTAACTTGCAGAATGCCCAGAACCCTTGGTTGGACCCAGGAAACATGCACTGTTCCCTCTACTTGGACTTTCGAGATTAACCAGCATTGAAGAGAAATAGGGAAGAACAGAAGATCTTCACTGCCCATGTGTCTGTGGGATCAGACCAAGGAGAAAACGAGTAGTTCTTTTATGCTCTCTTAATTAGGTATAAAGCTTCCACCTATCCAGATGATTATCAATTATTCATTTTTTGAAACATCTAAACCACCAATCTATCCAGATGGAGTTCATTCTGTCTTCAAGCTTCCTGTATATAGCTATACCATAAGGCTGAGTCAAACTATAGCCAAATGAACTCTAAGCTAGAGAAGGATCATATACACACAGCCAGAATAATGATGACGTCCAATCTTCTCATCCAATTTCATAGAACACAGCACAACACAACCATCAAGGAAGATACAAAAGAATCAGGAAGACTTACAGAAAGGCTCTTCATGAGAAGGTGCTCAACATCAGCTACACAAAGACTTTGGGCGTTCAGCAATAACGCTCGGTGGAATTGTCCTATCTTCTAATGCACGGCTGCAGGATAAGATTGTATATTTTATATGCGGAAGAATACATAGTTATAATGCAAAATGTGCAATATTAGGTATGACAAAAATGGAGATAAGAAAAGAATTGAAGGCCAGACCTGAATATGATTTCCATTAGGCAGAGAATGTTGATTTTCTCCAATAGTTTTTTGTCATTTTTTACCAAACCAGGTTGTGCATTGAGAGCAGCCTTGTGCACATGACATAGTTCTCGATAGCGTTGCAAATCACCAGCATTAAATGCCTTGAGAATATAGTACATCCACTTAACCTTTGTTCCCAAGAGGCTCTTTATCTCTCAAATTTGTTTAAAAAAATCAAGATATTAACATGATGATTAACAAAAAAAATGAAACAAATGAGGGCAAATTGGAAAGGACCATGTAACCGAAAAGCAAATTATGCTTGAAGTTGCTTTGTGGAAAATGTCATCAACATAAGATTAATAGCTAAGCAATGAACATTGGTTACGAAGGTGCCTCAAGAGAATCTAGGAAGAGTGTGTTGGAGAAATCTTCATAAAGTGTTTTGAAGTTGACAAAACGTTTCCATCAGTCTAGTCTGAAGGTCTGCAGACTCTGTTAGTTAAAGTCTGAAGACTTCCGGACAGCCAGACTCAAGACTCAAAGTCTATCCTCATTGACAGTCTCTAATCCGTTGAAGAAAGGTTATCCGAACTGGATGTTTTGTTCAGGATTTAACCTTATCATCTGGAGAAGATCTCGTGGTTGGAGAAGACGTATCAGAATCCTTTGATTGATCAAGATTGATTCAATGACTGAAGATTCGATGATTGTCTAAATATTATTGGAAGGTTCTACTTATGGAAACCGAGATCCTGATTGTATTGGCGAACAGGATTGATGGGCTATCAACTCGTTCCTTTAATAGCTCGAACAATCTTCCTAATCGATTCTGTCCAACGGGTAGATTGGAGGAATTCCTTTGGTAAGTGCCAACGGGTATGATGGCATAAAGGAGTATATAAGGAAGACGTTCTTAGTTATTCGAGGTGTGCCCGATAGAAGAATTCCAAAGTCTGAAGCTCCTATTTGTTTAGATAAATCCTTTGAGCGAATACTTGTATACAAAAGAGAGTCTATATTTGTGAGAGACCTTGAGGAGGTGTGGTAAAACATCTACACTGTGGAATCAAGGCAAAGCTGTGCTGTAACTTCTCTTTTGATCATAGTGAAATCCAGCCGGTGGGCTGTCAGTGCGGAAGAGTGGACGTAGGCTTGGAATAAGCCGAACCACTATAAATCCTGTGTTCAATTTTCTCTTCCTCACTCTCTCTACCTCAATCGTATTTCATTTTGTTAATTAAGAGAGAATTTACTTTCTATCATATGTTAAGAATCGCTTCCGTATATCGATAAATTGTTTAGGCACCTATTCACCCCCTCTAGGTACTCATACTAGCAATATCAATTGGTATCAGAGCCTGTGTACTTACTTTATTTGAAGTGTTTTACTTCATAGTAAAAGATCCATGGCTAGTATGCTAGCACCGGGGCTGATGGAAGGGCAAAGCAATACAGACCACCCTACTTTGATGGAAAGGATTACAACATCTGGAAGAACAAGATAAAAGCTTTCTTACGATCAAAGGATCCTCTGGAATGGGACGTTGTAGAAAAAGGAATTACTCCTACCACTGCATCAGTCTCTGAAAGAGGAAAAGAAACTGAAGAAACCAGCGGAATGTCTCAGGAAGATATAATCAAGAGACAGATACTCGATGCAAAAGCAATTTACTCCTTATATTGTGCTTTATCACCAACTGAATATAATAGAATATCTTCTTGTGGTACAGCAAAAGAAGTTTGGGACAGATTGCATATCACCTATGAAGGAACAGATCGAGTGAAGGAAACAAGAATCAACATTCTTCTCGGTCAATACGAAGCCTTGAGAATGAAACCGGGAGAATCAATATCCGACATGTTTAGTCGTTTACGATATTGTGAATGGTCTTGAAAATCAAGGTCAACCAACTTCTGATCCCATGAAGGTAAACAAGCTACTGCGTGGACTCTCCAGGGATTGGAATCACATAAAGACTTCGATAAGAGAGACGCAGAGAATCATGCCACTATTCGTCGACGAGCTGATTGGAACGCTTCATCCTATGAAGTGGAAAGGATCAATGAAGATGAAGATCCAAAAGGTAAGAAATCCATTGCATTAAAATCAAATGATGATTCTGATGATACAAATTATGAAGAAGATATGGATGATGAGGAGCTTGCTCTCATGATAAGAAGATTCAGAAAACTAAATAGAAAAGGAAGAAGGTTCAACTCAAAGAAACAAAGCTTTCAAAGACAGCAGACCAAGTCTCGGTGATGATGAGGAACCAAATAAAGATGTAGTCTGCTTTGAATGCAAGAAAAAGGGACACATCAGACCCAACTGTCCTCTTCTAAAGAAAAAGAGAGGAAAAGCTGAAAAATTTCGAAAAGCTCTCAAAGCCGAAACCTGGAGTGATACTAAGTGTGAAGAAAGTGATAATGAATATGCCAATCTATGTCGATGGCACACCGACTCGGACTGGATCGACTCGGGATCGACTCGGCATAAAGTGAATTTGAGGCAAGTGATTTTAAAATTCCTGTCAAAGTTTCTAAATATATTGATGAACTATGCTTTAGTCTCAAGACTTCTCTCAAAAGAATTTCCGAACTGAAAAAGAAAACTCAGCTCTAAAACAAAAAGGAAAATGTTTTAGCGAAAGAGTTAAAAGTCTAGACTTGTCTGTTTCCAATCTTAAAGAAAAAGAAGATAATCTTTTAAAAGAAAATGCTTTTTAAAAACAGACTTATCAAATATATCAAAGAAATTTTCTATAGGGTCTGAAAAACTTGAGAAAATTCTTTCAAAGACAAAGACCTTACTTCAATAAGTCGGGTCTAGGTATGACAGAAGAAACAATTCCCTTGATTGATTTTCCTAAAGTAAAAGAAAGAATTAAGAAAAGACTCTCGAGTGAGGTTTACAAAAATCACTTCAAGAAAGTTTTTGTAAAACCAAAGTAGGTAGAAATGCTCTCGGATGTTCTAAGTGCAACAAAGTCCGGATCACTTTGAAAAAGAGTGTCCTATGGTATGGAAACCTGTTAAGAAAGTATGGGCTAATCTTGTTTATCTTACTAACACCAAAGGACCCAAGAAAATCTGGGTACCAAAGAAAGCTTGAGACTTTATTTTAAATGCAGGTCTCCGTCAAGAAACAGGTAAAGTGGTATCTTGACAGCGGATGCTCAAGACACATGACAGGAGACTCAAATTGCTTTATAAAGATTGCTCAAGTAAATGGTGGAAAAGTTTCATTTGGAGGAAACAGCAAAGGAAATATTGTGGGATTTGGAACCGTGAAAATTGGAACTCTCACAATAAGTAATGTTTCCTTAGTGGAAGGACTCAATTACAATCTTCTCAGCATTAGTCAACTGTGTGATACCTTTGGTTTCAAGATCTTCTTTCAAGAAGGAACTTGTTTCGGAATCGTAAAGACTCTACTCGTCTTTCATGGGTCGAAGACATGGAAATATCTATCTTCGGATATGAAACCAAATGAATCACAGTGCCTTATCTCAATTCAAGATGAAGCAAGCTTATGGCACAAAAAGCTTGGTCATGTCAACATGAAGCAATTAGCCAAAATCTCTTCAAAACAGCTTGTTCGAGGACTACCCATTGCCATACCAAAAGACTCGATTCATGCACTCCATGTATTCGGGAAAGCAGGTAAGAAATTCTTTTAAGCCAATTAATTATGTCTCTACTAATCATGCACTACAGTTGCTGCATATGGATCTCTTCGGACCAACCAG
This sequence comes from Eucalyptus grandis, assembly GCF_016545825.1. Taxonomy (NCBI): domain Eukaryota; kingdom Viridiplantae; phylum Streptophyta; class Magnoliopsida; order Myrtales; family Myrtaceae; genus Eucalyptus; species Eucalyptus grandis. The sequence goes on from NC_052616.1 coordinate 26,231,900, forward strand.
AACTCAAAGTATTGGGGGTAAGAAGTATTGCCTAGTAATTGTTGATGATTACTCCCGTTTTACTTGGGTATATTTCCTTGCAAGTAAGTCCGAAACCTTTTCGTATTTTGAAAATTTTGCTAAAATGGTTCAAAATGAAAAAGGATATGTTATCTCTAGTACAAGAACAGATCATGGAGGTGAATTTGAAAATCAAGATTTTACAAAATTCTGTGATGAATCTGGCTGTAAGCATGTGTTTTCCTCTCCATATACTCCTCAAAGCAAAATGGAGTTGTGGAAAGAAAGAACAGATCTCTTCAAGAAATGGCTAGAACTCTTTTAATTGAAAGTAAAATTTCTTCTCGATTTTGGGCTGAAGCCGTTTCAACAGCATGCTATATCATCAATAGAGTCTTCTTAAGATCTATTCTTCGAAAACCCCTTATGAGTTATTCAAAGAAAAGAAGCCTATTGTTTCATACTTTCATGTATTTGGTTGCAAATGTTTTATACTGAAAAATGCAAAAGATCGAGTTGGTAAGTTTGAAGAAAGATCAGATGAAGGTATCTTCCTTGGATATTCTACATCAAGCAAAGCCTTCGAGTCTATAACAAGAAGAGTCAATCCGTGGAGGAGTCAATGAATGTCAAATTTCAAGACTCAACACAAGATGAATCAAGTCGACTCATCAAGAAGAGTCTCGAACTCCGCTCGCATCTTCCAAAGCTTACAACTCAAGAAGCATCTCGGACTCGGAAAACCAGAATAAGGATGTTCGTGAAGATTCAATCAAAGAGAGAGATCATCAATCAGACAAATCAACAAGTAACTGGAAGCATAAGTCCAGTCATCCCAAAGATCTTATAATCGGCGAAATGAATGAAGGAATTCGCACCAGATCCAAAAGGCGAGAAGAGTCTAGTGATGTGGCACTCGTTTCTGAAATTGAACCAAAGAGCATAGAAGAAGCTTTATCCGATGAAAGCTGGATTGAAGCTATGCAAGAAGAGCTCGAGCAGTTCAGCATAAATGATGTCCGGGAATTGACATCCAAACCAAAAGGTAAAACTGTTATTGGAGCTAAATGGGTTTTCGAAACAAGATGAACGAGAAAGGAAAAGTCGTACGAAATAAAGCAAGACTCGTGGCCAAGGGATATACGCAAGAAGAAGGAATAGACTATGATGAGACTTACGCTCCAAAGTGGCAAGGTTAGAAGCTATTCGACTATTACTTGCGTTTGCTTGTTATAAGAATTTCAGGTTATTCCAAATGGACGTCAAAAGCACCTTCCTAAATGGATTTATCCATGAGGAAGTTTATGTGGAACAACCACCAGGGTTTGAAGACCCAAAGAAGCCAGACTCGTCTTCGGGCGAAAAAGGCTTTGTATGGTTTAAAGCAAGCACCTCGAGCTTGGTACGACAGATTAAGTAAGTTCCTAATACAAAATGGTTTTGTCAAAGGTAAAGTAGATACGACTTTATTCATCAAGAAGGAAAACAAAAGTTTCTTACTTGTTCAAATATATGTGGATGATATTATTTTTGGATCCTCTAATGAAAGTCTTTGCAAGAAATTTTCAAAGTCTATGCAGGATGAGTTTGAAATGAGTATGATGGGAGAGTTAACATTCTTTCTTGGTCTTCAAGTAAAACAATTGAAGGAAGGAACTTTTATTTATCAAGAAAAATATGTTAATGATCTTGTCAAAAGGTTTGACTGGAAAAGTGCAAAAAGGTCGACATACCAATGTCAAGTTCTTTAAAGATAGACAAAGATGAAGAATGGAAGAAAGTTGATCAAAAGCTGTACAGAGCATTATTGGATCACTTCTTTATCTTACGCCTCTAGACCTGATATTCTCGTTGAGTGTTTGCATCCGTGCTAGGTTTCAATCGATCCTAGAGAATCTCATCTCGGTGCTGCGATACGCATCATTAAATACGTGGCTTCATCATCAAGCATCGGTCTTTGGTATCCTAAGAATGGAGACTTTAATCTTCTGGGATATTCAGACGCAGATCTGGCCGGTTGCAGAGTTGATAGAAAGAGCACTTCAGGAACTTGCCAGTTGCTTGGAAGAGGACCAGTGTCTTGGTTTTCAAGGAAACAAAGCACTGTGTCTCTTTCAACAACAGAAGCAGAGTATGTAGCTCTTGGAAGCTGCTGTTCGCAAATTCTATGGATAAAACAACAGCTAAGAGATTTTGAAATTGAAGACTCATGCACGGAAATTAATTGCGACAACACCAGCGCTATCAACCTCACCAAAATCCAATTCTCCACTCAAGAGCAAAGCATATAGAGATTCGACATCACTTTATTAGAGATCATGTTCAAAATGGAGATGTTTCAATTCAATTTGTTGACTCAAAGAATCAACTGGGCTGATATACTCACAAAGCCTTTAGAGAAAAATCAATTTGAGTCTATACGATCCAGACTCAACATTTTGAGATATGAGGATATCAAAGTCTAAAGACTTTCGAGACTCAAGCTTATAAGACTTTATCTGATCTTGGCTTGACCTTCGATCGTAAGTCTTTCTCTCTCCAATCGTATCTTGAAAAGGTACGATCATCGACTTGTGTTTAAATTGTTGCTATATTTAATTAACGTAAATATTGCATCGATTCATTTTCAAAAGGGAAGTTATTTTTGAAATAGCTATTTTTGCGGATAAAGACAGTTATTTTGAAAAGGCATATTTTTATTTCCTTTGTGACGGTTCGTTTACTCTTCTTTTAACCGAACGAGCACCGTCGATTTCTCTTCACTTTTCTATTCACTTTTCTCTCAAAAACCCTAGAAAGCATCGATCCTCCACTCCCGTTTGTCTTCTTGGCTCAATCTTCAAAAAGTTGTCATCTTTTCTCGGGAAAGTCAAGCAAGGAATCTTCCAAACACCGAGAAAGATGTCATCTTCGCGAAAGTCCTCAAGAATCGCAAAGCGGGGACCACAGAGAATGAGTGAGGGGCCTACGCACTTCGATCTTACTGAAGATGAAGTTACTCCAGATCAGCAACCGAGCCCACAACATTCTCAGCAGCGTCAGTCTCCTCCATCTAGTCCTCAAGGCGGTGTTCATCAGCATCAAGAAGAAATCATCGAGGATGCAGACCCCGTAAGAGTTCAAAAGCCCGCTTTTATTTACAAGCTATATCGTGCCTTAAAAGGAATTCGTACTCATTTGAACTATGTTGATGAGTTTCTTAGAGACAAAGGATATAGGAACGAATATATCTTTCGCGAAAAATGGAAAGTTTGGGAATCGCTCGTAAAGGGGTGGCCGAGGAAACCCTTGCGAATATCCCAAGTGATCCTCGTGACTGGGACCGAATCTGTAGATGGGAATGACGATGACAATCTGTTCAGTCTATTTCAACCGAAAATGGGTATTGCGGCTAAAATTCAAGGAAAAATGGGAGATTTGTTCAGATCAAAGGAACAAAAGGATCGTACTCGAAATTGCTGAAGCGTGGGGTAATAAACCCTAGGAGTGTGGACTTTGATTTTCTAGATCTTTGTGAAAGTGAACTTAAGGGAAAAGTTCAGTTATCTTCAACTTGAAAAGTTTTACTCGACTAACCGAGGCTTATGCTGAATTGACTGCATATTTCTATTCAAATCTTAGCTTTTTGGATGCGAATAGATTCTCCTTCAGTGTTAAAGAACAAGACTATGTTGTGGATATGAATATGCTGGCAGATGTGTTAGAAGTTGAGAGAGGCAGATATCAACCAATCAAAGTTTCCATTGCTCGGGCCACACTTGAACTGGTGAAGGACAGGAGAACAGATGAGAAGATCACCTACTCACGGATGAATGCATTCAACATCTTGCTTCACAAGATTGTGATCAATTGCCTTCGGCCAAAATCAACTTCCAAAACCGATGTTTCAAGCTCGAGGCAAAGTTGATGTATGCCATCCTCTCGTGGAAAGAAGTTTTCTCTCCCTCATACCGTTATGTTTCACATGTATAGAGCAGTGATGAAGGACGAGAGGTCAACTCCCTTACCCAAGCCTTGTTACGAAGTTATTCGACATCCGAATATTCAGCCTCCGCAAATCTTTTGTGTTCGATCATGCGATCATATGGTGGTAGGACTGAAAATGGTGACCAAAATGCGTCTGGAAGGAACCGAGCAAGGAATTGGAGAAATTCAAGGAGAAGACTCCGCCAAATCTCATCAACTCTCTTCGCGCTAAGAGAAAAGGGAAGGAGCCCATGGCTGCTCCATCAAAGAGAAGAAGAGCTCTCCTCGTTGAGGATGAAGATGATGACGAAGACATCACCATCTCTGCAATGGCTTTGAAGAATTTAAGTCGTCCTGTTCCACATAAAGAATCGGAACAAAAGACGAAAGAAGCAGAGGAGAAGGAAGCAGAAGAAAAAGAAGCAGAGGAGAAGTAAGAAGAAGAAAGAGAAGCAGAACAAGAAGCAGAGGAAGAAAGACCTGAAGAAGAAATAAGAGAAGAAGGAGAACTTGAGGAAATCTCTTCTCCACCGTAGGCATGGAAACGGGGGAGATCGGGAGAAAGGAGTGACGTCTTCATATCCCGATGCAAGTGAAGGAGTCGCCACTCGCCCGTTGCACCCGGAAGATGTTTATGCATATCAATTTCCAGAGGAAGGTCATGAAGCTTCATCGCCAAACCTGCGAGACTATGCTGATCTACCATCTTCTGCAGATCGAGCCGAAGCAAGTACTCAGACTGATAATGGAGCAGATTTTCGCAGAATCATGGATATTCTCTTGGAGATGAAAGGTCAGATTTATGCCTTGGGATGCGAAGTTCAAAATTTGAAGAATGAAAGTCAAGCTTCTTCATGTTCATTGAATGAAAAGATGCAAGCCCTTTGTCGCGACCCGATCTCGCCGCCCCCTCGAAATAGTATCCAAGGATGGGAAAGGTCGGGTTTAGGGGTACTTTGATCACTAGAGTTCCCTCATGGCTTGCATTCCAAACAACGTCATCACCTCGCCTTTGGATCAAGCCTCTCATGAGTTCCTCTACGAGATCGCGAGCTCTCCCAAGCTCGTACCCCGCGTGACAGCGGAATGTCGCGATCCATACCCACATGCGACACACCTAAAAAGGGAGTCGAATGTGGATATCGAATTTAAGGGTACTTTTACCATGGTAGCTCTCTCGATAGTACGCTCCACCCATTAGGATGGCATCACTTCATCCTTTGGGCTACCCACACATCGAGTATGCTAAACCATAGTGAGTTTCATCGAAACTCATACCCCGCGTGACAATGGATTTATTTATACGATCTACTTATTTATAACAACCTAAAAATAGACAGGAGTCGCCACTAGCCTCAACTTTGGTGGTCGGCTAGAAACCCAATCGAGGATCGGGAGTGTCCCCTCGATTCCTACGCAACCAGATATCCAGGTTCGGGGACTTGGGTTACGCTAATATTGCTATTAACGCCCTTTCGGTACCTAAACAGTGTGTTGTGTTTTTCCTAACATGTCCATGCATTTTTTTTACATTTTTTAGGATCATCAAATCCTAGATTAAGTGATCATGCGTAGCAGATTACTTTCATTCTATTCTATTTCTAAAAAAAAAAAAAGAAAACAATCAATGAAATTGAAAGCACAAGACATGAAGTAAACAATCAATAGAAAACAGTAAACCTAATTATGCAATTCTAAAGAATATAAAAGAGAAAACAATCGAGAAAGAAAGGAAACCCGCAACTCGTCGGGCTTTATACAATGCATAAAACCCGAGACATATGTCGGGAAAACAAAAGTACATGACAATGGTCGGAATGGACATCGACCTTCACCATCTTCACGCCTTACACCTTTTCCGTCTTCGGGGTCCTAATCTAGACCTTGCTTAGGAAACCTCTAGCTAAATGCATACAATGGAGACGAGCAAACGCATCAAAACAATCAAAAGCAAGACATTTTTTATATTCAAAAAGAGTGACTAAAGTCACAAGGTCTCGGATCAAATTCTATGTGATATCCCAAGATTCATCATTATTATATGTCACATCTAAATTCTTCATCACAGAAACTAGACACTCAACATAGGCTCAATAAAAACGCAATCAATGGCTATCTCATTCTAAAATTTCTATGGCAAGTGAATCAGCATATGAGGAACAAACTTCATGAAGACACATCCTAAAATTCTAGGCACGTGAATTTATAACATCCTGGAAGAAATCAAGGTCAATCAAAAGTAGAACAGAGCGGCAAGGCAAACATACAACCATTTTTTTAGTTTTTATGTGAAGGACAACTTTTCATGAAGGACCTAATCCCAAACTCCTCACACAAAAATTTGTATTAAATTCACAAGTATTCGAGGTTATAGAAACAAAGCATGCTTTCTAAACCAAGACAAATTCCAAATTTCAATATCAGCAAATTTACGCATGAACAGCAAACATCAATTACACGTGATCTCCATTTAACCCACTAAAAGCACACATGATTGCATTCTAGTAAACTTTATACGGGAAATGCGGTAAGATACAAGCATTGCAACTTTAATGGGACATCGGAACGTAGGTAAACATAATGCAATGGGGATTAGCTATTTATGACTGAGCCAAAAATCACAAAGCACGGCATGTAGATTGAAGATAAGGGGAGAAAATAAGCATAGGAAATCAGCCAAAATGGATTACTAAAACCACACATTTTCATCATAATCCTAAGCTTCTGCTCTTTCTCATAAACCAGATTTATCAAGAGAACGGGAAGTACTTGAATGATAACCCATGTGTTTAAAGCGAGCGTCTATATAGATGAGAAAAATTCAAGACTTTTTTTTGGACTAAGACGCTAAAAGCTTAGGTAACATCAAAATATGGCACCAGCATTGACATATAAAAAGAGGTAAAAACAGCAATCTACCTTTCTTATATCTACAAAGTGGGAATTAAGCTGGCCACCTTTCTTACATTTCTGAACAAGACCAAACAGGAAAATCAAATGCAGGGATACATCTATCAGTCCTATGGAACTTGAAAATGACCACCGAATGAAGTGAACAAGCAAGATGACATGCTTCCTGATTCAAGACATTTAAATTTCTTTACTGCTGTGGCTAACGATATATCTCTACCCACCTAAATTCTAATGTCCAATCATACCGAATGTAACAACTAGAAAACAAAATTTTGATTCAATGCATCATCAAATTTGAAAGAACTATGCTGGAGATAAAACTCATAATCCCTACACCGGACTTTTCGAGGCAAAGATTATAAAGACAAGTCATGAATTCACCCACATGAGGAAATGTTTTTAGCTTGGTACACCCACTTAGGACGAAGGTTTCAAGAGATTTTAATTTGATGACGGAAGGAAAAAGTGGCGAGGTTAGAGCAAGAATGTAGGTCCAAAGTGACGAGCTTAGGAAGAAATCCAACTGACTCATGAACTTTAGTTAGGGCACTACAGCCACTAAGAATCAATGTTTCGAGATTTTTTATAGTTGAAAAATCAGGGATTTCAATTAATTGTCCACAATCTGCAAATTTGATGGATCTCAGACACTTGAAATTCTGGAATCCCGCTCCCAGCCATTTGAAGCTGCTGCCCCTCAAATTAACTTCTCTAATTTTCTTCAAGCCAAATTTAAATTCAAGTGATGAAAAAGAACATCCGGGCAACTCAATCCACCTTAGCCCAGAAGGAAGACAGAGAGGAACACCAGAAAACTATGCACCACGAATTACAAGCGATCTAAGACTTGTCATATTTGCAAAGGCGTTGTCACCCAAGCGCAAAGCAAACAGTTCAAGAGGGCATATATATGAAGCAGCTCAGAGAATTATTATATTGACTGATGTCTGATGATTCTTCTAAATGCTGGTATGAGAGATACAAATAGGCCAATAGTGAAGATATTATCCAATCGAACCAAAGATAGGGCCAAGAGAAAAAATGCGACAGATGACAAGATAAAGCGATCGAGCCATAGAGAGCAATCCAAGAGATAGAAACAAAGAGAAAAAAAGAAATTAAACTATGATAGAGTAAAACCTGATCAAGCTAGAGATAGAAAGCCACTATCGCTGATCAATTTTGGAGCTATGCCGAGACTTCCTACCCGGCGCGAACGGACTCCGATCGAGCAAACTCGATCCGAGAGAAGAAATCGGTCAAGAGTCGCCGTCGTCACCGCCAGTCCGCTTCGGATCTCGAACCTCCTCCGATCGAGTTTTCAGAGAGCAAGCTTCGATCTCCGAGAAAGGGAGGGATCCGCCGAGTGAGAATCGCTAGAGCAAGAGCGAAACGGAACTCCCTCCGATGGACCGCGAGCGAAGTCGAGATTTTCCCCGAGGAATCACGGATGTCTACGGGGATCCTTCGAGGCTAGGGATCCGAGATCGAGTCCTAGCGGCCGCGTCTTCGAAATGAGCTTCGAGCGCTGAGTCGGCCGAGAGAAGACGAGGTTCGCGAGAGGAAGATCGCTAGTCCACGAGCTCAAGAGATGGCATGAAGATGATCCGAGGAGAAGCGCAAGAAAGATGCCGCCATTGACGTCGTGGGAGGGCTAGGGTTCTGCTGCAACTGCCTCGAACTCCATTGATGACTCCACAGAAAATACGAACGCAGAGAGAGAGAGAGAGAGAGAGCCCGTGTGAGGAGAGAGAGACTACGTGCGAAGTGTGGAGAGCCGAGCCGTCCCCGTCGAGAGAGAGCGTCCCTTCCTTTTATATTTTTTTTTCTTTTCTTTCTCTCCTTTTTCTTTTGGTTTTCTTTATTTCTTATTTTTTCTTTCATTTCATTTCATTTTTTTATTTTCGTTTTCTTTTTTTTCTTTTTCTTTTTTCTTTTTTGTTTTCTTTTCTTTGTTTTCTTTTTGGCTCTTTATTTCTCTCTTTTTTTCTTTTTCTTTTCTTTTTTTTTTCTTTATTTCTTTTCTCTCTTTATTTTTCTATACTTTTGCAAAATGGATGATTAAAATGTTAACAAAAAATTTCAGGTGTCAACACCCTCTCTATTCAGAATCAGGCCAATGCCAAGAGTGAGGAGGTTGTACAGCTGAAGGAAGACTTTAAAAGGCTGGAAGGCATTGTTCAGTCTATGGAAGATTTCCAGCTTGTCCGCATTCCCAAAACTTCATCTCATCCTTTTTAAATGATGACAAAAAGGGGGAGAGATGTATGATTTGATCAAAAACTTTATCATTTTTAACTGTTTGTTGGATTGTGTTGTTGTTTAACTGTTTTTGACAGACTTTGACTTTGTTTTGTGTCTGGATGAGAACTGAACTAGACTTGGACTTAACTGCTTCTATTAACAAGTATTGATATCTTATGGATGGTTTTATTATATTCTAGACTAACCTATTTTCTGTGGTTGCAGATTCTAGTGTTAATCTTTTAGCCATTCATCTCTATAAGATATGCATATGTGTTTGAGAAATGTTTTGCAGGTCAAAGTTATCCAAATCTGCATGAAGGTTTTGTCACCATCAAAAAGGGGGAGATGTTGGAGAAATCTTCATAAAGTTTTTTGAAGTTGACAAAACGTTTCCATCAGTCTAGTCGAAGGTCTGCAGACTCGTTAGTTAAAGTCTCGAAGACTTCCGGACAGCCGACTCAAGACTCAAAGTCTATCCTCATTGATGTCTCTAATCCGTTGAAGAAAGGTTATCCGAACCTGGATGTTTTGTTCAAGATTTAACCTTATCATCCGGAGAAGATCTCGTGGTTGGAGAAGACGTATCAGAATCCTTTGATTGATCAAGATTGATTCAATGACTGAAGATTCGATGATTGTCTAAATATTATTGGAAGGTTCTACTTATGGAAACCGAGATCCCGATTGTATTGGCGAACAGATTGATGGGCTATCAACTCGTTCCTTTAATAGCTCGAACAATCTTCCTAATCGATTCTGTCCAACGGGTAGATTTGAGGAATTCCTTTGGTAAGTGCCAACGGGTATGATGGCATAAAGGAGTATATAAGGAAGACGTTCTTAGTTATTCGAGGTGTGCCCGATAGAAGAATTCCAAAGTCTCGAAGCTCCTATTTGTTTAGATAAATCCTTTGAGCGAATACTTGTATACAAAAGAGAGTCTATATTTGTGAGAGACCTTGAGGAGGTGTGGTAAAACATCTACACTGTGGAATCAAGGCAAAGCTGTGCTGTAACTTCTCTTTTGATCATAGTGAAATCCAGCCGGTGGGTCGGTGCGAAAAAGAGTGGACGTAGGCTTGGAATAAGCCGAACCACTATAAATCCTGTGTTCAATTTTCTCTTCCTTACTCTCTCTACCTCAATCGTATTTCATTTTGTTAATTAAGAGAGAATTTACTTTCTATCATATGTTAAGAATCGCTTCCGTATATCGATAAATTGTTTAGGCACCTATTCACCCCCCTCTAGGTACTCATACTAGCAATATCGAGTGTTAATGAGACCTACCACTAAGATTTTGATGCAAAAATACTATAGATAGAAAACCTTTGTTGCATTTGGCAGCCATGATAAAATTCAGGATATGACAAAATTTATTTTATCTTACGTTTGGTGCATCCTCAAGATAGGATGTAGTCGGATATAAAGGGAATATTAAATGGATAAAATTATTCTATGGGAGAGGTAGAATAAATGTGGATAGGATTTCTTACATTCATATTAAGAAAAATATTTTTGTCGAATACTAAACTTCTTAAATTAACAAAATTAACAAAATCAAAATTATTCAACCAAAAAAATTAACAAGATTAAAATATATTTCCATATAAATAATATTTGAATTCCAATATAATAAATTCAAAATAAAAATGAAAAATTAGTTATTTTAATTTAATATTATTTTTATTTATATATTCGAATTTAATCCTATTTTAGAATATAGAGTCAATATATTTATTACATATTTTAGATATTTTAGTATTTTTGGTATATTAATATAGTTTACTATTTAATAAAATTTTATTAGAGAGTAATGGAAGGGGAAGAAAGAAATGACAAAGAATTAATTTAAAAAGAGAGGAAAATCAAATAAAAATAAAGTGGACAAAAGTATCGTGAGAGACTTTTATCATCTCCATTTGTAAAAACAATTGTTCATTTATACTAAGATGTCGTTTATATCAAATAGTGTACATAATATAATGTAAATATATCTTGCCACAATCACTAAATAGTGGATAGGATATAATAAAATCTCTGAATTTCATATACTATCTTACCATGTCCTATTCTGATTAGAAATCTGGCAACTAAACGTAGCCAAAAGAGATTTATAACATTTTTGGCAAAGTACTTAAAATAGGATGGGATAGCAACTCGCTGAAGTTGTATATGTCGTCTCCCAATAGTGCAGATAGAGATAAATCAAGTACCAAATCCTAATAAAGAAGGATGTGTCAGAAACTAGTTCTCATAAACCGCTATTACATAATACTAAATGAAATAAAAGCATCAGTGACTCACCATGCGGAAACAAAAGAAGAATCTGCAATCCTTTTTCACTGAGGTCACTTCCAACTTGATGACAACCTGACACAAAACATTCTTGACCTCTCATTGCTAGGCAAAAGAACGCTTCAAGTGCCATAACTTACGAAAGGTACACTTAAGTGCCACATTCGAAAAAACGGATCACTTGAGTGCCACTCAAAGTCCGGCCAAACGCCAACGTGGCATTTTTCGGTGAAAGCACGCCCAAAACGACGTCGTTTTGACGCCGACATGGCCAAAACGGCGTCGTTTTGGGTTGACGTGGTAAAAAAATTAAAAAATTAATTAATTTAAATTTAAATTTAGTTAAAATATTTTAAAATGATAATTTTAAAATTAAATTTAGTTAAAATATTTTTAAAAATAATAATTTTAAAATTTTAAAAACTTAAAAATTTAAAAAATTTAAAAAAAAATTTAAAAAATTAAAAAAAAAAAAGGAACTAGGGAGGCGGTCGAGAGCCACCGCCGCCGAGAAGGGCCGGCGACGGCGGGGAGGGTCGGCCGACCGGCGGCGAGGGCCGCAAGCCCCCTGCATCTAGCGGCAAGGGCTCGCGAGCCCTCGCCGCCGATCGGCCGAGGTCGCCGACCCCGACCTCGGCCGACCCCGGCCGGGGGCCCGGGCGACCCCGGCCGACCCTCCCCGCCGTCGCCGGCCCTTCCCGGCGGCGGCGGCGGCGAGGGCCCTTAGCCGCCTTCCCCGTTGCCTTTTTTTTTTAATTTTTTTAAAACTTTTAAAACTTTTTTAAAATCTTTAATTATTTTTTAATATTTTGACTAAAATTAATTTTAAAATTATTAATTTTTAATATTTTAACTAAATTTAATTTTAAATTTATTTTATTTTATTATTTATTTATTTATTTTCCACGTCAATCCAAAACGACGCCGTTTTGGCCACGTCAGCATGCAAAACGGCGTCGTTTTGGGCGCGCTTCGCCGGAAAAACGCCATGTTGGCGTTTTGGCCGGATTTTGGCCGGAGTGGCACTCAAGTGATCTATTTTACTCCGATTTTGGCACTTAAGTGTACATTTCGTAAGTTATAGCACTTAAGTGTCCCTTTGACCAAAGTTGTGGCACTTGAGGGGTCCGCACGTCCTCATTGCTACGGAAGTGTTTTACAAATATCTACTTCCATTAAGACGTTTAATTCAGAATCTGTCCACTTACAATTAAGTTAAGGAGAAAGACAAATGGAGATTCATTTTACTGGAAGTCCACTCAACATAGTTTATGATAGTAAGCATTATGCAGCAAAGTCCAAATTAAAAGTCTAAGAGGAGAGCAACAACTATATAGAAACACACAAATTGAACTATTTGAACGAAAAGTGAGGTTGGTAGCAAGGGAATATACAAACTACATGAATTAAATGCTAATGCGTAGAGTAATCATCCTATTCCACCATTTTCAATTTGTCCAACCAAGGAAACATTACAAGAACCAAGAGTAAAAGAATGACAGTTTCATGAAAAAACTAAGCCGTCATTGAAAATTGACATAGACATAAAAGCAATTTAAATCTAAGCTTGATGTACAATTGGGTACAACTTCCTCTCTAGAAAGTGGCTTTATAGATTATGTTGCAATTGTAAACCAAATACTTGTTTAAATGCATCCAAAAAAGATTCCACTGAGGTATATGCCAAATAGAGGAGAGCACTTCATAGAATTCTGGTGCAGCGTTGACGGTACACATTGATTCCTATGAATCCAATCTCTTCCTAATAACAAATTGAATGACCTATCAGCATCTACAGCATAAAAAGATGTCCTCGAGGTCTTAGAGCCAACTGTTAGGTCCGCAACAAATATTCCTTTGGCCTTAGTCACTTCTCCAGTGAAATCTGTTAACTAGTTATACGATGGGATTATTTCTTCATTCTTTCTGCCTAGCTTTTTTAAAGAAAGTACTGGACAAGAGTCAGAGTGGGTCCTCCATCGACTATTTCCTTTGACACCGGATGACCATTTATATTGGCATTTATATCCAAAGCCCTCAAGTGATTAGAACTGCGTGCAAACAGTTTCTCGAACTCCTCCACTTTTTCATTATCAAAGTGAAATTCAAACCCTTCCTTTCCATTAGTCAACGCTTCTTCGATCACCTTAGTATCGATTGGAGTGTCTTGAAATTCGTTGTCTTGAAATTCGTTGGGTAACCTAGCCTAAACCATGTACGAGCTCAAGGCAAGACTGACCTTGATAAAGCCTACGTTCATGTGTTTGAGTCATTGTCGAGGTGGGTTGATCTTTCTTCTAGTAAGATGTTATGGATTCTTTCTTCGTTTTTCTTTTCCACACCAAATTCTTGGCCTTATACGGCTTAGGCTTTTTTGCCGCGACTAGCGCTGGCTTGACTTGTATGATATGAATCTGATTAATTTGTTGCTATAAATGACGCATTCATCTCTTCCTTTACGTCCTTCTCTTGAGTTCGCTTTATGTTACCCCCTGGACCTTGAATTTTCCTAGCTTCAAACCATTGGTCTTCTGGTGGGTCTTCGGATATCTTCAGTGTCCGCTTGGGATTTAGTGAATTGGGCAAACTGAATTCCCCAATAGTGAATCAAACTCCTCTCCGCATCCAAAAGGATTATAGACATGAGGGTAGGAAGGAGGTGGTTTATAACTAACATAATAATCAAACCTACAACTGGGTTCTCCTGATGTATTGATAGTGGGTCTCCCTCTTCATATCTTTGTTTAAACTATGGACGTTCCTCGATTGGGAAATTGCCTTCTTGGATAAGTTATCCTAATAAAAACAGGGGACTTCTGGTGCGAATTCGATGGCTTCGTATTATAAGGACTTTCAATGACAAAACTCATCGCTTGTTCGTTTTGTTCCTTAGGATAACGGTGATATCCCCAACCAATTTCCTGCCTGCATTGGATACACAAGTTTGGCGGCTAGTGTTTTTGCCTTTGGACCTCAATGACACCATCCCTGTCATTATAGGGAATGGGTCAACATCAACCTCCACTAGGGCTTTATTCTTATCATCGGCGAATTTTATCTTGCCCTTGCGAAGTGCTTCCTAAATGTTATTCTTGAAAACTATGCAATCGACGGTGTTATGACTTCACAAATGATGCCATTTGCGATATCTCTGTCCAACAATTCATCTTTAATTGGTAGAACTTGACCTTCATTAATTTTATCTAACAATTAGTCAACAATATATCAAAATTTTCATTTGTCCTATTATCATCAAAAGAATAATATGTAGATTATTTCACTTTAGCCATAATGTTCGACTTTTCCTTCATTCTTGCTGGCTTCAATACCTGGCAAGTATATATAATTTGTCTATTACCATCTTAGCAATGGCTACTTTAGCAAATTCTGTTTGCCCCATTTTCTCGTTGAACTCAGAAGTTTCAACGAAACCAACCTCATTTCTTCATCCGTGCCTCTTGAATTTCTCTTTAAGCAAACTTTTGTGTTTAGTTGCCATGGTGGATAACTGAAACAAGTCTGAATAAGGTTGTCCCACCATTCTCTCCCTTATTTCGAACTTCAAACCATAAAAGGCCAAATCCACGAAGGTCTTTTCAGGTAAAGGGACGAGACATTTGTTTCTAGTTCTTTTGAATCTAGATATATGCTAGTCGACCAATTCATTTCCCATCTGCTTCATAGTTAATAGATCGGCAACCGATGAGTAAGGGACTGCTCTTTGAAATTGGCTATGGAAAAATCTTTGCTTCTACTCCCACGAGATGATTGAATTTGCTGGTAACACTGTATACCATGTAACAGCAATTTTGACAATGATAGTAGTGACAATCGTAATTTCCAGTGGTCACCATATGTAGCATCACCACATAATGCAATGAATCGGTTGACATGTTCAAAAGTAGACTGATCATCTTCACCAGTAAACAACATAAATTTTGGCATTTTAAAGCCTCGTGGGTATGTGATTGCATCCATCCAATTTGGATATGGTTTCCTGTAGACATTTCCCACACATCCCATATCTTAACCGTACTACCTCATTGATGGGTCAATTACTAGTTGGTTCTGAGTGCAACCATGGGCACCCCCGTAGCATGTTGAGCGCGAAAATTGGATTGCCACATCTGATTCGCATATTGGGGCATGAATTAGGGTAATTGTTGCTGTGGACTGTAAGGTTGTTGCTGAACTTGGAATTGCAAAGGCTATGGGTTATTCGGTGGGATTGGTGGAATGTTTGGCTGTTCTGGCGGTTGTTGAGGAACATGTAAAGGAGCAGGTTGAGGGGCCAGTTGCGAAGGCTACAATGGGATAGTCAAAGGGATTAGTTGAAATCCATGGTGGGGTAATTGTTGCAGTTAAAAAAGTTACTCCTACCACCTAGGTGGAGTCAACAATGTCCCCCGGTTATCGACAGTAGTATTGGGCACAAGGATGGGATTAGGTTGAGACATGGTACCGCAAGCCTAAGCACTCTCATTAGCCACAAACAATGTATTCTGGCAAGATCCTTGACCAATTATCCCACTATTGTTAGTAAGAAATTTTGTTTGAACTAAGCCAGGCATATAATTCCCATTAGGTAACGCTGCTCCACAAGTCTAAGTTATCCTTGAGGTATCATTTCTTTGCAATGATGTTGAAGGGCTATTGGCATTGGTGCCAACAGGTCCACAGGTCTGAACCGCTATAATAGCCTCTCCTCTTTACAAGATCCTGAGTGGCGCTGGGGTCAATGTGCCGTGTCCTACAATACCAAAAGTTATCTAAGTACCAATTAATGGAGGAACATACTTGGAGGATGTGGCAAATTTGGGGTTGAATTGATCCATTCGGCACTCTATGTTGCCCTTGTGTACACTCATGATAGGTGTAAATGATCAATGATTTGACCACATCCGTCATGCGCTTGACGGCATAATCAAGGATTCGTTTTGGCTCTCCTCCAGTGTCCTCCTTTTAGATGACAACATTACAGGGGTGAGCTCCATCTGCCTTCTTTGCTCCTCTATGCACTGCCTTGGAACACTAGTGTCCTCTTGGGCATGGCTCGGGAGAGGTTGTGTTGATGATGACATAGCACATCCAAGATCTTCAGTCATCAGTGGTAATGGCTTATTAGCGATGTTGTCGAAATTGGAGTGACTTCTAGTCTGTGGCATATTATCCTCGCAAACTAGCACAACATGTCCCATCAAGCCCACCAAAACAATGTTTCATCGGTTTTGTTCCCATAATGAAATTTCTTTTATTGAGAGTCATTATGACATCCAGATTTTCGGGTTCGGATTTCGATTAGATAAATTGGGCATTTCATCGACGCGACTATAGTGTTTTTTTCTAAGTTGGCCACTCACGAGATAACTAGACTAGCTGGGTAAGCTATTAAGGACTTTAAGGCAGATAGACTTGAGAATATGACCAGGAATCGATTTATCGACCGTGCTCATCTTTAGAAGTCATTACAGCACAGTTAAAAATCGAATTAAGATCAGAGATAAGTCGGTTTGACTGAGATGAATGACCGATCATGGGTGACTCCACTAAATTGGAAAACTCTCGTCGACTGGCACTAATTTGATTTTACTGTCGTTTTGGTACCATGTGTCCGTATTTGAATCCTCGAGATTTTCACAACAATCAAGAGTCGCCAATGTGTCGAGTGGATTCATCGTGGCTCGAAGAAAATCGACCACAGATCATTTGTCATAAAAAGTTTTGAAAACTACCCGGTAGCCTAGATGACACAAAAAACGCACTCAAGTGAAATTAACCGTCAATTGAGTCCGATTTCAGAAATTGAAGATTATGTGGTGTCACGAACTATTTTAAGAACATCGACTCAATCTTAAAAGATTTTTAGAGATTCCGAGATTTTTCCGGAAAATGGATTCGAACGTCGCAGAAAATTAACGGAAATTCATATGGGCTAAGTCGATGGAAATTTGGACTTCCAAGCCGAACCTTTAGGTGTCGGGGACTTGCAGAAAATTGTTTGGGATTTTTCTACAGCATAATTGGATGTTGATTTGAAGAATCGAATGAAGAATTGGAGCCAAGAAAATTAAGGAAATTCGGAATAGGACTAAGGGTTGCATTTTGGCACCAATTTGGATTAATTATGGAATTTTGGGCTAGAAAGAATTATGGGGGACCAAAAGTGACATACATAAAGATCTAGGGGACAAGCTTTTAATGTAATGGCTAGCCCTCTTTAACTTTAAGCTTCCTCTTCCATGTTTACACGCCAACATCCCAGCTGGCTCCAACCTCCTCGCACGAGCTCTCCCCACCGAAGGCTTCTGCCTTCATTTTCATTTCCTCAGCATCTCCTCATCTCTCTCCGTTTGTTTCTCACGCCTTCAGCCCACGAATTCCTCTCCACCGAAGCTCCATCTTGGACCGCAACCACACAGCTCCACCGAAGTTCCTCTCCTCTGCCACTCGTCCAACATTGAACGCCCACCAGTCAACGTTGCAAATTCCCCAGCCGGTTTGTTGACCAGCAACGACGCCCACGTATCCTCCACTGAAGCAACTTCTGCTTTGCCACCAGCCCACGATCGAGAAACCTACGGCCCAGCAACTCCACCGAAGCAGCTGCCTTGAAGACCTCTGTCGCACGCTCGTCAGTCCACGCCCGAGCAAGTAGTCCGCGCCAGCGAATGGTCCAGCGAAACCTCGCCGTAGCTGCTCCAGTTGAACCCCGTGAGTTCAGCCTCTTCTCAGATCAGCCCAGGCGTGCGCACGTTCGGTCAGCAAACAAACCAGCCGAAGCCCTCCGTTGACCTGTGCTCCTTCCTCACGCGGGCAGCACCGAACGAAGCAGCAGTCCACGATTTCTTCTCCGCCAGCTCACCATCGTCACCTGCAGTTCACGCATTTCCTTGGCCCAACAGAATTCAATCTTCGGGCCCAGCAAAGCCAGCAGATTCCAGTGTCTTCGGCCCATCTTCTTTGCAGCGAGCAGCCCAGCGTCTTCAGTCTTGGGCCTGTGTCTCCAGCCCACGGATCTAGCAATTTCGGCCAGCAAGTCCAGCGCATTGCAGCCCAGCGTTTGGCCCATCCTTCAGCAGTAATTCGGCCCACGATTTTAACAGTTTGTACAGCTCCTTGAGGTCAGCCCAGTCCAGCGTGGCCAAGCAAGTCTAGCCCATCTTGGGCCTGCAAAGCAAGTCGGCCCAAGTTCAACCGCCGTCGCGTCGCCATCGCGGTTTCCGATCTTCGCATTTACCAAGTGAGTTTTGCTCACTAATGCCTTCGTAGTTTGCTAATTATACTTAAAGGTTGATTAGATTTAATTAATTACAATTAGGTGGATATATAAGATTAAAGTAATTAAATTAAAGACTCATTGATGCATGTTAATTAAATTGATTGTGCATTTAACTAGTAAACATGTCTTAGTACTTTATTGGATACTTCTTGGGATTTTTCCCGTCCCTTATCGGGTGTTTATTAGGCAATTCGGACCTAAGTGGAATTTTAGTAATTAAATATTAATCTTCGAAATTAAATTATTTAATTATTTATTTCCCGGAAATTCAATTGGGATGTCCTAGTGACCGGGATTTTATGCTGATGATCATGGCGTAGTCCGTTTATTTAATTGAGCTTCATATTGTGCTAAATTGGAATTATTGTGTTTATTTATTTAATTTTCGAAATTATTTATTTAATTATTTATTTTCCAGAAATTCAACCGAGATGGCCGGTGACCGGAATTTCGTGCCGATTGTCGTGGAGCAATCCGTTTATTTACTTGAGCTTTAATTCATGTCAAATTGATTTAATGGTGCATTTTTAAGTTATATTCTTAAATAAGGAAATTTTGGTTATGTGATTGAGAATTGGTCGGGTATCGATTGTCAATATCGAAAGTGAGTTAGTAAATCACCTGGAGAATGCATGTGGCTCGGTGAATTGGAATGTCACCTGGGAAAGACACGTGGCTCGGTGATTAGATATGTCATATTGGCGAAAAGGTAGCCTTAGAGAATGCACGTGGCTCGGAGACTCGGTATGTCTTCCTGGAAAATGCACGTGGCTCGGTGACAAAGTATGGCAGCGTAGAAAGGGGTCGGGTGGGACCATAAAGCCACTAAATCTTGGAAAGGTCGGGTGGGACCATAAAGCCACTAAATTTGAAAAGGTCGGGTGGGACCGTAAAGCCACTAGATCTTGAGAGGGTTGAGTGGGACCATAAAGCCACTAAATCTTGAAAAGGTCGGGTGGGACCGTAAAGCCACTAGATGTTGAGAGGGTCGGATGGGACCGTAAAGCCACTAGATCTTGAGAGGGTCGGGTGGGACCGTAAAACCACTAAATCCAAGGAATTGCTTGGTGTGGGATGAATGACCTAGAAATGGTCCGATATGCGAAATCGACTAAGTCGATTAGATCGATCTTCGATCGTGATGTGATTGCAGGTGCCTATTTGATCTGTGCTAATATGCAGGTGAAATCTGAGGCCAAGGTAAGTCCTCTAACTCATGTTGTGCATAGGCAACCCTAAAGTGTATTAGTTTACTACTCGGGTCTTAGTGTGGTAGAACTTGCTAAGACATAATCTCATCCCAGTTTGGGGAAAATATTTCAGGACCCTGATGAAGAACCCGAGGATAAAGAAATCGAAGAGGAGTATCTGGAGGAGAACTCCGAGAATGATCCAGAGTAGGATTCTGACGACTTTTGCTATAGAATCAATTTAAGTAGAAACCAATCGTTTTAGTATGGCTTGTATATGATCATAAGGGTGTTGGTTTTCGGGTTCAATTTCTTAGTCCTACTTGTATATTTCATTGCTTTATTGTCTGGGGATTTTTATAACTGTTTCCGCATGTGCTATTAAAAAGAAAAGGGTCGACAATATGTAGTCATGGGATATCGCATTTTAAAATCGACCAAAAGTAAGGGATGTGCGTGTGCCTGAGGAACGGGGCGTGACAATCGTTCCTTGATTTTTATTTAGAAAGGACAAGGGTTTTGTGCTATTTCAAGACAGAGGATATCAAATGCAACATGAATATTGAATTTCCAACTTTTGACAACATTAGACAATGCTAAACTCTGAGGTTAAGTTTAAACTATGCTGGATTTAATCAACGACATGGTTCGAGGATAATTGAATACAATGTTGGAATTTAATCAATTACAATGCACTAAGACTGAGGACACAACATTGAAATCTAATCGATGACGCTAGACCAGAATAAAAGACACGACGTTGGAATCTAATCAAAGACATTGCATCAAGATATAGATACACGCTGGAATCTAATCAAGGATGGGAATTTAGGAACTACAACTATAGAAACTGAAGTACAATACAGGAAAGATAAAGGAATAACAGTTTGATTGATTTGTCACAGGGTTTCTCCCTGGATGACTGATGGCATTTATAAAGTTGCCTGTTAACCGCTAAATAGTTATTCATCTTCTAGTAACCACAGCACGTTCCATCTTCTCTAGAAATCAATTGTCCATTTCCTTTGCAACTGCCTTGATCGTGCTTTGATAGTCCCTTATTTATCAAAAACATCTTCTTAACCAAGTCTTCATATAACAACTGCTTTCTAACCGCATGCGCCTTTGGCGCTCTTCTTAGTCAATATTTCAAAGGTTTTTGTCTAAAAATTTGCCGCCGAAGCTACTCAAGCGACCACCAGATATCCGTCATTGCATTCCAATAACTGAACATGTGGCGGCTTCTTGCTTTGCTATTGATTATCAAGTTTTTGTCCTCACGCTTATCGATATTCGGTCATGTATCATCGTCTTTCTCACGATATTCATGTAATTTTGCTTGGCCCATTATCGTCTCACCGCTCTCGTGATCAGCACATGGCGACCTGGTCCATTTTGAGTGTCACCAGCAGGCAATATAGCTAATGGTAATGAAAAGTCAATTTCCTTGATAACTTTTAAAGCCTGAGCTAAAATTTAGCAGTGATGGGGAAGCCAACTCAGTTCACATCCAGGCAATACATGACCAAACTCCGATTGCAGTATCCAAGTATGAAGTAGAGCGTGGTAGTTAAGCTGAAGAATATGTTAATTACAGTAAAACTTAATGTAATGTGCAACTTGAAACAAGTAACCACAGTAAGAAATACTTATCAACACACGAACAATTGAAATGCGGCAAAGCATGCGTTTTGAGGAGGATAACCTTACAAACTTATTTTGTTCTGATCTAAGGACGAGATGGGTTATGGTCTTTCACTAACACATATAAACTGCAAGACCAAAGTCACAGAGACGCGAACCCTCCTCGAATCGCACATCGCATCCTAGGCCATTGTATACTTCTGCGTCCAGCTTATTCTGGTGGCCGCGTACTTGGTCGTTGGTCCTGTTGGTCTTGCGCACGTACGCCATTTCTGGTACCAGAGGATCATTGGGATTCGGGTCCGTCAAGTTCGAACAGATCGAGAGCAGCACCCAAGACTCAGAAATATGAACCTTTCTCCATCCAGCTGTAGCCACAGTAACAGAAAGCGATCACAACAAAGCAACATTTACACTTCTAACGTATAGAACCAAACAATTTATAACACTCTAGGATGCAAAACAAGATTTGGGATAAAAAAGTTCGGAACGAGTTTTCTCCGACCGACTTTCTTGAAAAGAATCATCTACCAATTGCTTGAGACTGGTTTTAGAGTCCTTGACAAAACATTTCAGATCTTTAGGGAAAGCCTTGAACAAAGTAGCATGAAATTGGTGTTCCGCCATCAACTAACGATGCAGTCTCAAAGAATTAAGGATACGTATAATAATCATTTTATTTTTATTCAATTTTTTTTTTAATTCTAGAAACAAATTTGGAAAACAGAAATTCATTTGTTAATGTAATTTCATTTTTCTATTTCTAGAACAAATTTTTAGTCCAAAAGATTTTGAACATAAATAAGATGTAAAAATGTTACGAAACAAGTTTCAATGAAATCAGCTGGATTTTCTAATTTCCAGCTCATAATTTGGGTTACCAACATCTTTTCTATCAATCCTCAGCGATACATTTGAAAGATATCTCTGACTAAGCAAATAGGATCCATTTCTTTTATTTTTAAGTCAATTGAAACTTTCATTCAAAGAACTAAAAAAGATTAAATGAAATCAGTTAGATATTTCTCGCCCGACTGTCCTAATTTTAAATAGCCTCGAATGAATTGGACGAACCATACCATCCATACAAAAAAAAAAAAACTCATAGTGGATTTTTTTTCGAAAATCGTTAATCAATCATTCGAAATGAACAAAAACCATATTCAAATTTACTCGAGGATATATAGATAACTGGAGGCCGTACCTTCTTATCCATTACATTAACAACAACCTTCATGAATCTCGGTAAGGAATTAAATTTCGATGCAAAGCCAGCATTTATCACTAGCAACCAATCATATCGTTTTCTCCCTAAATCACATGGCGGTCCTACCCGAAACCCCTGTGCTATCGCGAACACCCAACCGAAGCCCCGTGAAATGCACCTAAAGTCCCTTCCCCAACGTTCCAAAAAGATTTCGTCCACCAAAAAAAAAAAAATCTCAAAAACAGAATTTTTGCAACCAAGCCCCACTCCGCCACAGCTGCGTTAACACGTCTTATGAAATAATTTTGTCCCCACAAAATGTCCTTCAACAAGAAAAAAAAAAAAAAAAAACAAAGCGGTGGGGGCTCTACCCATCCAGGGTTTACTCTCCATCGCGAAGTGGCGCACGGAGATTCTTTGGATCACAAAAAAAAAAAAAATAAATAATGAAGTTCATCCCCTTTTTCTCTTTGGCTTGACATATAAACAACTGCTTTATCGAAAGAAGATAAAGCTGCATTTAGTGGAACCGCATCAACCTATCCTGACCGCCCACGACGCATTTAAGGCCTCCCACGTAGGCCCGATTGGATGTGACTTTCCATGTGCCAACTCTCCCTATTAGTACACCCCTCCCTCTCAAAAAATCTCACACCACATACCATACAACACATTTCCCAGAAAAACAACCACCGACCATGGCCGAAGAACACCACCACCACCTCTTCCACCACAAGAAGGATGACGCCATCGCAGAGCCTGCAGTTGTCGATTACGAGAAAGAGGAGAAGCACCACAAGCATCTCGAGCAGCTCGGCGAGCTCGGTACTGTTGCTGCCGGCGCTTATGCCTTGGTAATTGTTATCATCTTCTTCTCAATTCTTGCAATTTTTCCCCATTTTATATTTAGATAAAATTCTCGTCTTAACCTTATTGACTGAACCATCTTGTTGATCACAAATTATGGATGCAAAGAATCTCGATTAAACTTACATATTTCAACTAGCCATGATGATGGCATGCCATACAAGAATGGATCATCTTTATAAACGAACAATAGTTTGAGTTCAATCAGTTTCCTTCGTCGATCAACTAGGGGAATGATATTTCCCCATAATAAACAAAAAACATAGTTGTTATCCATAACATTAAATACTTCTGCTCAAAGTGAATAAATTCTTTTTTTGAATAATTTTTTTTTTTTGAACTTATACCATGCTTAGATCCTCTATAAAAAAAATAAAGGTATACAGAGTAGAGAACTTTTTTTCCCCTCTTTACCTTTACTCATTTTGTTTCATCCGCTCAGTTCCTAATTAATGATGTGCAAATTGCAGCATGAGAAGCATAAGGAAAAGAAGGACCCAGAGCACGCCCATAAGCACAAGATAGAGGAGGAAATAGCTGCTGCCGCCGCCGTTGGGGCCGGCGGGTTCGCCTTCCATGAGCACCACGAGAAGAAGGAGGCCAAGAAAGAAGATGAAGAGGCTCATGGCAAGAAGCACCACCATCTCTTCTAAACCATGGGAGGATCTCCGTCTCTGTCTCTTCTTGCTATCTGTGTTGTTTATGTAATCTTATTTCAAGAAAGAAGATGAATAGACTGCCCTCAATAGTCGCTGTACTTTTGCGGAGGGTGGTTCTTGAATCTTGAATCTGCTGCTTGTGAATGCTTCCCTGAGAAGATGAGCATGTGTGTGTTTGGGCTTTGTCTTGTACTGGTTGTATCTTGGGTGTTTAATAATATTATCCTCTGATGATCTGATTTCTTCCGTTTACACTTCAACATATTATTTTAGGTACAAAAACTATATTGAATATTAGTTCTCGAAAACCAATCAGTCCTGACTCTCCGCGTAGAATGGATCCCACACCTGGTTAGTCAATGTCAATTCACTAAAACGCGGTAGCGTCAGATTTAGAAATTTACTTGACTGCAATGTTGTATACAATTATAATTCAAAAATCATGTAAAAAAGCTGTACATGATATAAAGATACGTAAGAAATAAAACGTACAAGGGAACCCTTCATTTTCCTCCGATTAAATAACTAAAATAAAGTCAATGGTGCCTTCATCTAATAATCTCAAGAAGAAAGGGCATAAAATTGTTCACATTTGTGGGAGCTACTAACCATTGCGAGGTGTTAAATGGCACAAACGGATATTTAAATTCGGGTTTCGTCCCTTGAAAATTAATAGGGATATAACGCCATGCCTCTGACAAACAATCTAAGAGTATAGCAGGAAAAGAAAAGAAAAAAACGGAAGTATAGTGATGGAAAAATTAACGTATTCTCTTATTTTAGGGTTAATACCCTGAAAAACCCCAAACTGATACACTTGTGACAAATTTACCCAAACTATTTTTTTGACCACCAAAAACCCCAAACCGGTATACCTTTGACAAATTTACCCAAAACTAGTACACTTGTGACAAATTTACCCAAAACTAGTACACTTGTAACAAATTTACCATCTGTTAGTTTTTGTTAAATTTTATTATTAAATTATTAAGTTAAATGACACGTGACAATTGACTAATATACCAATTTGAGATTTTACGATCCGTTTGTCAAAGTTTACAATTTTTATGATTTTTTGTGGTATTAATTCAATTTAGCGATTATCAGTTTGGGGTTTTTTGCGGTCAAATAAATTAGTTTAGGGTAAATTTGTCGTAAATGTACAAATTTAGAGTTTTTTATGGTCAGTTGGGGTAAATTTGTCACAGGTGTATCAGTTTGGGATTTTTCATGGTCAAAAAAATAGTTTGGGGTAAATTTGTCACAAGTGTACCAGTTCGGAGTTTTTCAGAGTATTAACCCTATTTTTTAAAGCATCTAAAAAGAGACAATTACTTTTGCAAAAACGAGTTGGTATGAAACCACGGGACAGCCCATAGAGCACATTCATGCGATGCAATTACTTAATCAATAAGTTAAAACCACCCACCTCCACCAAAAAGTCTCATCTTAGACTTTGGACTCCTACAATTACATTATTAAACAAATCTAGCAATTCAAGCTCAAGACTAAGAAATTATCATCATTGTCAAGTATATGGTATTTTTTTTTTTTTTTGGTAAATGGTAAGAATAAGTATATGGTATTGTTAGAGCGTTGTTCTCTAATAAATTTGTCCTCCCAAAAATCCCTCAACTAGAACGCCCCCCCCCAAAAAAAAAGATACAAAAATGCACCGAGCAGAACCAGACTAAGCAATCCCGACCGTCCATCACGCGTTTAAGGCCTCCCGCGTTGGCCCGATTGGATGCGAGACTTTGCATGTGCCAGCTTTCCCTATAAATACGCCCCTCCCTCTCTAACGGTCTCACAACGCATACCATACAATTCAGCTATAGTCCTTTCCCTGATTCTTCGTCAATTCTAGTATTCCTAAAAAAAAACAACCACCAACCATGGCCGAAGGACACCACCATCACCACCACCACCACCGCAGCCACCACAAGAAGGATGATGCCTTCATGGAGCCTGGGGTCATCTTCACGGAGCCTACAGTCGATTATAGGAAGGAGGAGAAGCACCACAAGCACCTCCAGCAGCTCGGCGAGCTTGGTGCTGTTGCTGCCGGTGCTTATGCCTTGGTAATAATTATCATCTTCTTTTCAATTCTTTTCAATTCTTTTCCCATTTTATAATTTAGATAAACTTTAAGTCTTCACCTTATTGACCTAAATCATCAGGTTATTCACAAGCATTGGATGCAAAAGATCTCGATTAAACTCACATATTTCAACTCGACATGATAATGGCATGCCATGCGAGAATGGATCATCCTTATAAATGAACAATAGTTTGAATTTAATTGATTTTCTTCACCCATCAGCTAGAGGAATAAGATTTCCCTACAATTGGCTTAAACAAAAAACATAGTTGTAATCCATAGCACTATTTACATGATCAAATACTTCTTTTCAAAGTGAATAAATTAAATTTTTTTTCTGGAAATTATCCCATGCTCAGAGCTTGTATAAAAAAAAGTAGACATAATAGAGAACTCTTTTTTTTCTTTTCCTTAACTCATTTTGTTTCGTGCACGCAATTCCTGATTAATGATGTACAAATTGCAGCATGAGAAGCATAAGGCCAAGAAGGACCCGGAGCACGCTCACCGGCACAAGATAGAGGAGGAAATAGCTGCCGCCGCTGCCGTCGGGGCTGTCGGGTTCGCCTTCCACGAGCACCACGAGAGGAAGGAGGCCAAGAAAAAAGATAAAGAGTCTCATCATGGCAAGAAGCACCACCATCACTTCTAAACCATGGAAGATCTCCGTCTCTTTTTGCTGCTATCTGCCTTGTTTATGTAATTTTATTTCCTTAGAGACTGCCTTCAATAGTCGCTGTACATTTGCGGAGGGTGGTTCTTGCGTTTACATTTCCACATATTGTTTTAGGTACAATGATTATATTGAATATTATTTTCACCAATTAGCACACAGTCTCCGCATACGATGGATCCACACCCGGTCAGTCATTGTCAATTAACTAAAACGCGATGGCGTCAAATTCAAAAAAATCACTTGATCGCAATGTTATATATAATTATAATTCAAAAAGTACGTAAAAAAGCTGTACATGACATAAAAGTATATAAGAGTTTCTTAGAATTGGTGTTTTGAGTCCTCCCATGAGGACACGTACAAATTAGCAAATTTATCTAATAATAGTCCATTGTGATATTTTTATCGTGACCTCACTAAGCACATTGACATTTTCTACTAATTTGGTGGGGTCTATGTGCTAGGTACATGTCACTATCATCATCCATTATCGTGATTTTTTCCAAGTTAGTTCTTTCAATTATAGCTGAGTCAATTAACTACGATTCAGTTTGAAATGAACTCACAAAATGACATAATTAATAATCTATATTGTACCAAATCAAGCGATATATGATGGCTCGCCCATTTATATATCCTGAAAAAAGTTCAATAAAGTGTCTTTAATCCCACAAAAGTTATATCTCTTACATCAAATAGAAGTTGTCAATAAAATTATAATTGTCGGAGGGAAATAGCTCCTCTCTCTCTCTCTCTCTCTCTCTCTCTCTCTCTCTCTCTCTCTCTCTCTCTCTCTCTCTCTCTCTCTCTCTCTCTGATGTAGCTCGTATTCAAGACCAACTTGTTCAACCAAGAAGATTAGCGTGCATTCAATATCAACGACACTCTGTTTTGTCATAAAGATTTTGTCATTTCCAAACATTAAAACTTGCATCAAGGCACTTTGGGACAAGCAAAAGCATTGGTAAATATTGTTTCAATTGTAGTAGCTTCTAGTTTCTATGTACATTAATGACTATTAGTTTCTATACTTGAGTCTAGCCTCTTACTCTTCTTTTGTTTTGATATAAAAGGTCAACGAGTCTATAAATTATAGACCGAATTTGATTAATGAAATTTGCTTGGTGTAACTCTCTCGAACCTTAAAGAGTTCAAATCCCTTGAAAACCTAAAAGAGTTTCCAAACCGTCCTTGAAGAGTCGGGGCTTTTAAAGCCTGCATCTTTGAAGAGTTATTGCCATCAATCTCGAATAATTGATGCTATTTCAATTTCCCCAGGGGCCTAGAAGAGCAACCATTGAAGTTCTTGTACTTTTTTTCATTTTGTCCACCACCGTTTAGCCCACTTTCATAAAAATAAAAATAAAAAATTGACAAGCCTACAATGCTTAGTTTAGGAAACTGAAAACACAAAATTTGTGATTCTTCAAGTCTCCATTCTTTTGCTTTGGAATTAGGTTATTCTGATCTAAATCAACAAATTTATGCTCATTTTCCTAAACTAGCATGGACAAAAAAAATTATTCGATTTTAAGACTAAATTTCCATACGTGTAAGTCACTCTCCCGATTCTATCGTCCAAGTAGCCAACCTAGGGCTTCATCTCTCTCTCTCTCTCTCTCTCTCTCTCTCTCTCTCTCTCTCTCATGTGACTTTGTTCCCTAATATCTCTCTACATAGGTACTTATGAGTATGATGCTATGAGATTGGTTAGAGTCTAGCAAGTTAGAATGATCATTGATTTTTACAAAACTTGTTGGTCGAAATGCCCTCAAGTGTTCAAATTGTGGAGACTTGAAACACTTTGAGAAAGAATGTCCTAAAGTCTGGAGACCTATTAAGAAAGATTGGGTAAAAACGACATACTCTACTAACTTTGAAGGACCCAAGAAAATATGAGTACCAAATAAAATGTGAGTTGTTTTTGCAGGAATAAAGAAAAATAAGAAAGAGAATTTGGTAAGGAAGGTATTTTTTTTTTCAATTTGTTTGAGTACATAATTTAAAAATTCTCATTATATTTATATTCTCTTCATGCCTTGATTGATTTGAATTTTAAAATGATCATATTCTTTGATTTGTTTTATTGAAGAAAGAATCGTGTGATTTATTTTTGTGATTCGTGAGTTGAGATTTGATATAATACGTGTGATTATTTTTTGATATTTTGCTTAGAGACAATTGAAACATCTGCATATTCAGATATTGTTTTGTCATCATCAAAAATGAGGAGATTATTAGGGAAATCCTTTATGATGTTTTGAAGATGACAAAATAAATCAAAAGCTACTAACGTATTTAATGACTGAGTAATAGACTATACAGATGATAGAACATGTAAATGATATTGACAAAGTCTATACTTGAAAGAACCAGAAAACAGACTCTATGCTGGAGCTGAACTTATTCAGATTGTGTCCAGACTTTAAAGCTAAATCTATTCAGAAGCAGATTATATTCAGACTTACGTCCAGATTGTAAAGTATATTGCACTCAAACTCTACTTCAAACTGAAGACACTCAAACTCTACTTTAGATGGAAGACATTCAGACTTTACTTCAAACAAAACACTCTCAGACTTTACATCAAGAACAAGACACAAGTCCAGAACGAGACACAAGTTCAGAACATAGCAGATTCAAAACAAAGCATATTCAGAATGAAACAACTTGACATAATGTAACACAAGTCCCAAACATATAACGGCTAGTGATCTGATTTGGATTCTACATCAAGATAGATTTTATTGACTCAATCTAATTGATTGACAATTGGATCTTGAAGACAAAAACTTTCTAAACGAAGAAGCTTTATTTATGGAAATCAAGATTCTGTTTGTATGGGCGATCAGAATCAATTTGGGATTCTACTTTTGTCACTCAACGGCTACCAAATCTTATAGATACAGATTTGTCCAATTGGTAGATTGGAAGACGATCCTCTAGATACTGTCCAATGGCTAGTTTGGAAGTAGAGAAGTATTTAAGGAGATCAAGGACCAATGAGCAAGTAAGAAACGGAGCGTAGAAGTAATAATTCCAAAGTTTAATCCAACTTCGATTATACACTTGTCTCTTGTGAGCTTAAACGTTTGTGATCGTGAGAGAAATACCAAAAGAGTGACTTAGTGAGATAGTGTGATCTACTTCTAAGTATTTGCACTTAAAGTTGTAATCTCTTGTTGATTGCATAGTAGAATCCAGTCAGGAGGCTGTTAGTGTGGGAGAGTGGATGTAGGCTTGATCTAAGCTGAACCATTATAAATTATATGTTCTTATTCTCTTCCCTGAACTCTTTTATTTTGTTCGTAATTCTATTTAACTGCTAAAGTCTAACTTGATCAAAGTCTATTATTCTTCAGACTCAATTTCAAAGTCTGATCCTTATTCAGACTTTACTCGAAATTTATTTTATTCCGTATCTATTTGCCAATGTTTATTTTAAACACACATTCACCCCCCCCCTCTAGGTGTTCATACTAGCACTCTCAACATGTTCAAAAGTAGACTAATCATCTTCACCAATAAACAACATAAATTTTGGCATTTTAAAGCCTCGTGGGTATGTGATTGCATCCATCCAATTTGGATATGGTTTCCTGTAGACATTTCCCACACATCCCATATCATAACCGTACTGCCTCATTGATGGATCAATTACTAGTTGGTTCTAAGTGTAACCATGGGCACCCCTGTAGCATGTTGAGCGCTTAAATTGGATTGCTACATCTGATTCGCATATTGGGGCATGAATTAGGGTAATTGTTGCCACAGACTATAAGGTTGTTGCTGAATTTGGAATTGCAAAGGTTGTGGGTTATTCTATGGGATTGGTGGAATGTTCGGTTGTTTTGGCGGTTGCTGAGGAACATGTAAAGGAGAAGGTTGAGGGGCTAGTTGCGAAGGCTACAATGGGATAGTCAAAGGGATTAGTTGAAATCCCTATTGGGGGTAATTGTTGCAGTTAAGGAAGTTACTCCTACCCCCTAGGTGGAGAAAACAATGTCCCCTGGTTATCGACATTAGTATTGGGCACAAGGATGAGATTAGGTTGAGACATGGTAACACAAGCCTACGCACTCTCATTAGCCACAAACAATGTATTCTAGCAAGGTCCTTGACCAATTATCCCACTATTATTAGTAAGAAATTTTGTTTGAACTAAGCCAGTCCTATAATTCCCATTAGGTAATGCTGCTCCACAGGTCTAAGTTATCCCTAGGGTATCATTTCTTTGCAATGATGTTGAAGGGCTATTGGCATTGATGCCAACAGGTCCACAGGATTGGACCGCTATAATAGCCTCTCCTCTTTGCAAGATCCTAAGTGGCGCTGGGGTTGATGTGCCTTGTCCTACAATACCAAAAGTTATCTAAGTACCAATTAATGAACATACTTGGAGGATGTGGCAACTGGTTCAATTTGGGGTTGAATTGATCTTTCGGCACTCTATGTTGCCCTTGTGTACACTCATGATAGGTGTAAATGATAAATGATTTGACCACATCCATCATGCACTTGACGAATCAAGGACTTGTTCTAGCTCTCCTCTAGTGTCCTCCTTTTAGATGAAAACATTATAGGGGTGAGCTCCATCTGCCTTCTTTGCTCCTCTATGCACTGCCTTGGAACACTAGTGTCCTCCTCTTGGGCATGGCTCGGGAGAGGTTGTGTTGATGATGACATAGCACATCCAAGATCTTCAGTCATCAGTGGTAATGGCTTATCAGCAATGTTGTCGAAATTGGATTGACTTCTAGTCAGGGGCATATTATCCTATCAAACTAGCACAAGAAGTCCCATCGAGTCTACCAAAACGATGTTTCATAGGTTTTGTTCTCGTAATAAAATATCTTTTATCGAGAGTCGTTCTTTGATTTTTATTTAGAAAGGACAAGGTTTTGTGCTATTTCAGGACAGAGGATAGCAAATGCAACATGAATATTGAATTTCCAACTTTTGACAATGATATACAATGCTAGACTCTGAGGTTAAGTTGAAACTATACCGGATTTAATCAACAACATGGTTTGAGGATAATTGGATACAATATCGGAATTTAATCAACGACAATGCACTAAGACAGAGGACACAACACTAAAACTAATCGACAGCATTGGACCAAGATAAAAGACATGGCGTTGGAATCTAATCAACGACGTGACATTGAGATATAGATATACGTCGGAATCTAATTAATGATGGGAATCTAGGAACTACAACTATAGAAATTGAAGTACAATATAGGAAAGATAAAGGAACAACATTTTGATTGATTTGTCACGAGGTTTCTCGCTGGATGACCGATGGTATTTATAGAGGTGCCTTTTAACAACTAAATAGTTATTCATCTTCTAGTAACCACAGCACGTTCTGTCTTCTCTAGAAATCAATTGTCCATTTCCTTTGCTGCCTTGATCGTGCTTTGATAGTCCCTTATTTATCAATAACATGTTCATATAACAACTGCTTTCTAACCGCATGCGCCTTTGGCGCTCTTCTTAGTCAATATTTCAAAGTTTTTTGTCAAAAAGTTTGCCGCCGAAGCTACTCAAGCGACCGCCAGATATCCGTCATTGCATTCCAATAACTGAACATGTGGCGGCTTCTTGCTTTGCTATTGAGTATCAAGTTTTTGTCCTTACGCTTATCGATAATCGGTCATGTATCAACATCTTTCTCATTATATTCATGTAATTTTGCTTGGCCCATTATCGTCTCACCGCTCTTGTGATCAGCACATGGCGACAAGGTCCATTTTGAGTGTCACCACCAGGCACTATAGCTAATGGTAATGAAAAGTCAATTTCCTTGATAACTTTTAAAGCCTGAGCTAAAATTTAGCAGTGATGGGGAAGCCAGCTCAGTTCACATCCAGGCAATACATGACCAAACTCCGATTGCAGTATCCAAGTATGAAGTAGAGCGTGGTAGTTAAGCTGAAGAATATGTTAATCACAGTAAAACTTAATGTAATGTGCAACTTGAAACAAGTAACCATAGTTAGAAATACTTATCAACACACGAACAATTGAAATGCGGCAAAGCATGCGTTTT
The DNA here is from genome assembly GCF_016545825.1 of Eucalyptus grandis. Taxonomy (NCBI): domain Eukaryota; kingdom Viridiplantae; phylum Streptophyta; class Magnoliopsida; order Myrtales; family Myrtaceae; genus Eucalyptus; species Eucalyptus grandis. The sequence goes on from NC_052616.1 coordinate 26,265,004, forward strand.
GAGGAGGATAACCTTACAGACTTCTTTTGTTCTGATCTAAGGACGAGATGGGTTATGGTCTTTCACTAACACATATAAACTGCAAGACCAAAGTCACAGAGATGCCAAGTTGCCAACCCTCCTCGAATCGCACATCGCATCCTAGGCCATTGTATACTTCTGCGTCCAGCTTATTCTGGTGGCCGCGTACTTGGTTCTGTTGGTCTTGCACACGTACGCCATTTCTGGTACCAGAGGATCATTGGGATTCGGGTCCGTCAAGTTCGAACAGATCGAGAGCAGCACCCAAGACTCAGAAATATGAACCTTTCTCCATCCAGCTGTAGCCACAGTAACAGAAAGCGATCACAACAAAGCAACATTTACACTTCTAACATATATAACCAAACAATTTATAAGATTCTAGGATGCAAAGCAAGATTTGGGATAAAAAAATTAGGAACAAATTTTCTCCGACCGACTTTCTTGAAAAGAATCATCTACCAATTGCTTGAGACTGGTTTTAAAGTCTTTGACAAAACATTTCAGATCTTTAGGGAAAGCCTTGAACAAAGTAGCGTGAAATTGGTGTTCTACCATCAACTAACGATGCAGTCTCCAAGAATTAAGGACACGCATAATAATCATTCTATTTCTATTCAAAAACTATTTTTTTATTTTATTATAGAAACAAGTTTAGAACAGAAATTCATTTGTTAACGTAATTTCATTTTTCTATTTTCAAAACAAATTTTTAGTCTAAAAATAGATTTTGAACAGAAATAAGATGTAAAATTTTTATATTTCTTTATTTCTAGAATAAAAATGTGAAATAAAACTCTTCTTATTGCTCGTCTTCAACTAATCAATTGCCTACTTGCCACAGCCCGCCATCCACCATTGGTCACTAGTAGCCCCTTGCTGGTTGTCGCTGGTCGCCACCCGCCCCCTGCTGTCCACTGCCATTCAAGAGGGAGAAATTTTGTGTCGTTATTTAATGAATTTTTATTTCTAGAAATAGAAACTTTATGTCATTATCAAACACATATTTTTATTCAGAAACTCATCTAGGAATAGAAATTGATTTTCTATTTCTATTTCAAAAATCAATTTCTGGTCAAAATAGTTATCATTCATGCCCTAAATTGCAATTTGATAAAGTTGTTTTTCAAGGTACATATGGTGTAAGACATACGTTCAAAGTACAAGAGAACGAAACATGAAAGCCAACATCTCAAACGAGCTATGATATTTACCACGGGAAATAAAAATGTACAGGATGTTTTCAAGCCAGAGTCTAATAACATTAGTACTTAGATGCCTTCAATAATTCTCTGAACTTTGGCTCAATGTAAAATGTGGTTTCCGAACTTTTAAGTTGCTTATTTATTCATTTATTTATGTTTTATTGATGTTCACCTTCTGAGCACCACCAAATAATTTCAACCCCATTGATTTTATATGTATATAGATGTTGTCAGATCTAAAATGAAGGGGTTCAACTATATTAAATAATTAAATAAATCAATGGTGTCGGCATCTAGTAATCTCAACAAGAAAGGGCATAAACTGTTCACATGCGAGGAAGCTACTATCCAGAGGAGTTAAATGGCACAGATAGATATTCAAGCTGATTTAGCTTTGTCTGTCAAGTAAAATGGGAACAAGACAATCGATCATGCCTCAAAATCATGAATTGCATTACGTGGACTAGGAACATTTTTCTACTATTCCACATGTTCGTAGAAGTAGACAAGATGTTAGCAAAATGCATTGATGGAGCATATACAAACTAGTTCTACTATCTAATTAAATTAGGGGTCCGTCCCTTGAAAATTATTAGGGATACAAAGCCATGCATCTTATAGAAAAATTAAGAGTATAATAGGAAAAGAAAATACAAAAAAGACAAAAAAAATTGGAAGTGCATGATTGAAAATTTAACATATTCTCTTATTATTAAAGCATGTGAAGATAGAGAATTACTTTTACGAAAACAACCGAGAAAGCTCAATTTTTTCTCTTTATTCAAAACCCTATCGATAGATCTTCAATTAAAAGCATACGTAGACCACATTCGTGCGACGGGATTATAAGTCAAAACCACCCGCCTACACCGGAAAGCCTCATCTTAAACTTTAGACTCCTGCAATTACATTAGTACACAAATCTTGCAGTTCGAGCTAAGGACAGGATGAAAATATTATCAGAGAAATCAGCAGGGAAACGATGAGAACATCATAGATATATGTGGTTCCATTAGAGCGTTGGTCTCTTTTAGAGAAGTTACTTAAATTAGGAAGCTACTCAAAATTGAAAAGAAACCACACAAATTAGAAAAGCTATTTGGATTGGGTCCTTTATAGATTCAAACTCAAAAAGATATCGTCGACATATTACGTTAAATTTTTACAAGATTGCTAGTGGCTAGCGAAGGCAAGCCTTGCCATTGGCCAGTGGTGATCAACTAAAGGAGGAAAGAAGAAGGATAAAAAAAAGAAGGAAAAATTCAAAAGAAAATATGATTAAAAATTTATTTATATTAGCGTCGACCCAAATTTAGCTAAATAAACAGAATTAGTATAAACACAAAATGTTTAAGATTAAATTGATAAAAAAATTATGATTAAAATTAAAACATTTACAATAAATTTAGAATTTTTTTTATAATTCTCCTGGAATGTACTCAAGGTTTTTCACTATTTCCTGTGGCAACTCATAAAAATCATCTGGCAAATAAATTTGTCCCCACAAAGTGTCCTTCAACAAGAAAAAAGAAAAAAACGAAGTCATCCCCCTTTTTTTCTTTGGCTTGACATATAAACAACTGCTTTATCGAAAGAAGATAAAGCTGCATTTAGTGGAACCGCATCAACCTATCCTGACCGCCCACGACGCATTTAAGGCCTCCCACGTAGGCCCGATTGGATGTGACTTTCCATGTGCCAACTCTCCCTATTAGTACACCCCTCCCTCTCAAAAAATCTCACACCACATACCATACAACACATTTCCCAGAAAAACAACCACCGACCATGGCCGAAGAACACCACCACCACCTCTTCCACCACAAGAAGGATGACGCCAACGAGGAGCCTGCGGTCGTCGATTACGAGAAAGAGGAGAAGCACCACAAGCATCTCGAGCAGCTCGGTGAGCTCGGTACTGTTGCTGCCGGCGCTTATGCCTTGGTAATTGTTATCATCTTCTTCTCAATTCTTGCAATTTTTCCCCATTTTATATTTAGATAAAATTCTCGTCTTCACCTTCTTTACTGAACCATCTTGTTGATCACAAATTATGGATGCGAAGAATCTCGATTAAACTTACATATTTCAACTAGCCATGATGATGGCATGTCATACAAGAATGGATCATCTTTATAAACGAACAATAGTTTGAATTCAATCAGTTTCCTTCATCGATCAAGTAGAGGAATGATATTTCCCCACAATTGGCTTAAACAAAAAAACATAGCTGTTATCTATATCATTATTTACATAATCAAATACTTCTGTTCAAAGTGAATAAATTCATTTTTTGAATAAATTCATTTTTTTTTAACTTATACCATGCTTAAAGCCTCTATAAAAAAAGGTATACAGAGTAGAGAACTTTTTTTCCCCTCTTTACCTTTACTCATTTTGTTTCATCCACTCAGTTCCTAATTAATGATGTGCAAATTGCAGCATGAGAAGCATAAGGCCAAGAAGGACCCAGAGCACGCCCATAAGCACAAGATAGAGGAGGAAATAGCCGCCGCTGCCGCCGTTGGGGCCGGCGGGTTCGCCTTCCATGAGCACCACGAGAAGAAGGAGGCCAAGAAAGAAGATGAAGAGGCTCATGGCAAGAAGCACCACCATCTCTTCTAAACCATGAGAGGATCTCCGTCTGTCTCTTCTTGCTATCTGTGTTGTTTATGTAATCTTATTTCAAGAAAGAAGATGAATAGACTGCCCTCAATAGTCGCTGTATATTTGCGGAGGGTGGTTCTTGAATCTTGAATCTGCTGCTTGCGAATGCTTCCCTGAGAAGATGAGCATGTGTGTGTTTGGGCTTTGTCTTGTACCGGTTGTATCTTGGGTGTTTAATAATATTATCCTCTGATGATCTGATTTCTTCCGTTTACATTTCAACGTATTATTTTAGGTACAAAAACTATATTGAATATTAGTTCTCGAAAACCAATCAGCCCAGAGTTTCCGCGTAGAATGGATCCACACCTGGTTAGTCAATGTCAATTCACTAAAACGCGGTAGCGTCAGATTTAGAAAATCACCTGATTGCAATGTTGTATACAATTATAATTCAAAAATCATGTGAAAGACCTGTACATGGTATAAAGATACGTAGGAAATAAAACGTACAAGGGAACCCTTCATTTACCTAGAATTGATGTTTGGAGTCTCTAACATAGGGACCCGTACAAATTAGCAATTTTTTCTTCATTGTGGCCCCACTATGCATAATGACATTTTCCACTAATTTGGTGGGATCATGTGTTAGGTGACATGTCATTATCATCATCCATTATTGTGATTTTTGCCAGGTTAGTTTTTTAAAATATGGCTGAGTCAATCACCTGCGATTCAGTCGGATATGAACTCGCAAAATGACATAATTAATAATCTATATTGTCCCAAATCAAGCGATGTCTGATGGCTTGCCCATTTTATATATCCTAGAAAAGGTTCAATAAAGTGTCTTTAATTCCACAAAGTGTTTGGCTCGCTCGGTTCGTCTGTTCATTGAAGGAAAGTGTCTATGGAGCTTCACGGGTTAGCCCTATAGAAGTTGTCAATAATGTTATCATCATCTGAGGGACCTAGCTCCTTTCCCTTTTTGTTTTTTATATGTAACTTTGTTCCCTAGGTTTTTTACGTATGTACTTCTGAGTATGTCGCATACGGGATTGGCCGGGATCTAACGAGTTAGAATGATCTTAGATTTTTTAGAGTAGAGAACCCCAATACAAACCTTAAACTATGTTCCCGATACCAAGTAACTCTTAAACTGTTTGAAAAGGTGTCAATGATCTACTCGTAGGATGTTTCTTAATGCTTTGGCTATTACGTATTTGATTTCGTTTTTAGCCGGGGAGGGCCACCTATAAGTAAGCAATAAGTATATATATAGTAAAATCACACCTCCATCTTTGACTACACTATAAATATGCAAGTATCTATTCACAGGCTATTTGTATTCATACGCGGACCTCGTCAATGGCCGGCAAAGGGAAAAAAGGCAAAAATGAAAAAAAGAGAGAAAAAAAAAAAAAAAAAAAAAAAATAGTAAATCAAAAGAATTACAAAAATTGTCCACGTGAGCATCACTTGCATCACACAGGATGGTCAGCATTGATTAAACTACCACTTCAGAAATTTTTGTCCAAAATTGACCGTAAATACTAAATTCAGCAAATCGTTAAAATGTTTAAAATTGAATTTGCAAATTATCAAAGAGGAATAGACTAAATTGACACATTTGTAAAGTCTAAGACTAAATTGGTAATTGTCAAAAGATTTATGACAAAATTGACACAATTTAGAGGTTTATAATAGAATTGATCACCGCATAATAGGGTTATGACTTTTTAAATAATTTTTCAGATCAACTGGAACGGGGATCAAGCACAGGAACACAGACCAAGAGGGACGTCGCTTTCGCCCTTTTTATTTTGACCTAATTGTTTGACCACGCTGCCGACACCTCCATCACCATGTCATACCATTCTTATAGTTTTCGCCGGGCCCATCCCTACTCTGCGCCCCTGCCGGAGCCAATCCTACTTGAAGACGAAGCTAGTTCATAGATTGATAGTCTTATGATCTATTTTGTCTTTTGATGAACTCAATTTATGTAGTTTCCTCACTATCTTTTAATTGTTGTTGTGTTGTAGCTCTTTCTTAAAGACGATTGAAAATCGGAAAGAGAAAATGTTGTAATTTGAAAAAAAAATATATATAGAGAGTTTATAATTGAAGGATAAAAAGAGAAGTCGGAGTGGAGGAGCAAATTAAACTGATTTAACTAAAATCTAATATGGGGAACGGATAATTTAACCCCAACGTCAAATTGTCCCATTAGAAAAAAAAAATGTGAAGAAATTGATTCAAAAGAAGACAAAGGAAAAATAATATAAAAAAAGATAAAAATTTTCACTAAGAAAATTATTCAAAAAGTCTTAAACCTATTTCACTTTTGCCAATTCAGTCATAAACTTTTCAATTTTGCTAATTGAGTCATAAACCTTTTTACTTTTTATCAATTGAGTCCATCCCAATAAATTTAAATCAGAAATCACTTACGTGGAAGTCAACAGCGCCACATAGGGCTACTAGCACTGAAGTTGACAAATTTTAATAATAATTTAATTTTTTGAAATTTTTAATATTTTTCTCTTTTTTTCTTTCTTTTCTTTTTTGCTTCTCCTTCTTCCTTTTGCTAGTGATCGGCCACTCCCCATGTTGGGCCGACTAGCCTCACCTGCAATAGGCGAGGTGTGGCCGAGCAAGCCCCGGCGAGGGGAGCCCTCGCCTAGGCAAGGTGAGGTCATCCCTCACCTAGGCCAAGGTGGCCTTACCGAGAGGGGTGGCCTCATTAATCGTTGTTTGGGCATAGGCAATGCGCGGTGAGGCTGCCTTGGCCTGGGCGAGGGCTGACCTCATCGGGACTCACCCGCCTAGGTGAGGCCCAATGAGGGTCGGCCTAGCCCAGGCTAGATTGGGCGAGGCCGGCCCTTGCCTAGGCTAGGTTGACCTCACTCGGCATCGCCTTCACCTGGCCAACACCGGTGAGGGCTAGCCTCGCATGAAGCCGAGCTTCGTTGGGTCTTGCTCGGGCGAAGGTGAGCCTCACCGAAGCTTGCCCTCGCTCGGCCGTGCCTCATCGATTGCAGTCAAGGCCAAGCAACTTGGCATGGCCAATGGCTAGCCACTGGCAAAAGGAATAAGAAGAAGCAAAATAAAAGAAAGAAAAAAAAAAAAGAAAAATAAAAATAAAAAAAAATTCAATAATATTAAAATATTATTAAAAATTGTCAATGTCGCGCGGACAGTCCTATATGGCATCGTTAGCATTCACGTTAGCTATTTCCAATCAAAATTAGTCGGATGAACTTAATTGGCAAAATGTGAAAAATGTTTGTGATTTAATTGACAAATTTAAAAGGTTTTGAACTGAATTGGTAAAAATGCAATAGATTTAGAACTTACTGACAATTTTCCCAGCATAATGCAAGTTTTACAATATGCCATGCCAATGTCTTTTTTTTTTTTCTTTTTTTTCCCTTATTGGTTAAATGCGAAATTTCCGGAAATCCACCTAATATATTGTCCTTAAAATATGATTTATGATGCCTTGAGTAGGTTTCAAGTCTCACTCACGACTAGGAAGGAATCACGTGGATTGGGCTCCCCCCTCATCGCACGATCCAAATAAATTAAAATAAAGTAATGAAATCAGTATTCAAATCGCAATCTTAATTAAGTTCTGCTGTTTCCTAGTATTACGGCATTATTTGGGGGAGGGGGGATATTAGGTATATTTCCACCGTGCGAGGACCTTTGACGCTAATTTAGAAATTCATTTTATTTTTTGGGACTTACGGCAAGAACATGGCCTGCACGCAGCGCTGAACATGGGCAAGAGCATGTCCCAGGGGATCTACGAGGGCAGAATATTCAACGCTCCCCTAATTTCCAGTCTGTGAATTTCCGTGGTATTAATCCAAATTAATGAAAACTAATGAAAAGTAAACTTATGATTAATATACTAATTTTTGCTTATAGAAATTCATTTTATTTTTTTGGAACTTATGGCAAGAACATGGCCAGCATGCAGCGCTGAACATGGGCAAGGACATGTCCCAAGGGATCGACGAGGGCAGAATATTCAGCACTCTCCCAATTTCTAATTTGTGAATTTTCGTGGTATTAATCCAAATTAATGAAAACTAATCGAGAGCAAATTTATGATTAACAAATTAGTTTTTGCTTTTTGGTTGTCAAAAATTTAGTTTGAAATAAATTTGTTAAAGGTAATACTGGTATGGAGTTTGTGGTGAAAAAATTAATTCAAAGTAGATTTGTACAAGTGTACCACTTTGAAATTTTTCGTGGGATTAATCCAAAGATAAAAGAGAGGTTCTGAATCCATAGCTGTCTAATTCAGTGTAGTGTAACCTAATCCCAGGGTTTTGCTAAAGAAAAAAAAAAACCTAATCCCAGGGTTTTCTTGGGCACGAAGGAACACTCATCAGTGAAGCTCTGCACCTAAAAAGAGATTTAAACTAGGGTACTTCCTCGGGAACCCAGCCCAACCATACCCGAAAACCTGCCCTCCCAAAAAAATTGTGTCAGTTTAGTAAATATGTTTGCTTACTCTTGAAAACTAGATGGAAAAAAAAAGAAAAAAAGAAAAAGCTTTGTCCTACCTTGTATTTAACATTTGAAAATATCAAATTAGAAAATGTGTTAGTTTTACAAGATTATGAGTTACTATCAGAAAAAACTCAAAACCAATATACCAAAGACAAATTTATCCAAATTATTTTTTGGGTTGCAAATAACCCTTACTCGTACACATGTGACATATTTGTCTAAACTAATTTTTGGATCATTGAAAATCCCAAACTAGTATACTTGTAATAAATTTATCCCAAACTAATATGGACTTTCATGTGAACTTATCAAGTCAATTAAGTTATTGCCGTACGTCTTTCAACTCAACGATTTCAATTTAACAAAAGCTAATAGAAGGTAAATATGTCATTAGTGTACCAATACAGAGTTTTTGGTAATCTAAATAACAATTTTGGATAAATTTGTTATATGTGTGCCATTTTAAGGTTTTTGGTAACCTAAAACTTAGTCTAGTATAAATTTGTCATAGGTGTATAAGTTTAAGGTTTTTCATAGTATTAATCCTAAGATTATTAATGAGTTTACATGTTAATGGTTAGATGTTTTGGAATGTTTGAGGTCTCTCAAGCTAAATAATAGTCAAATTGTGTGATTATTAAAGATTAGGAAAAAGTAAAATTCACTTCAAAGATACAAGGCTGCATTTATAATTTGACCAAAACAATGTATGCCTTTGTTATGTTATTTTGAGTATATTTTTTTTCATTTTTTTTCCAAAGTTTTTAAACATAAAACAGCATTGTTTTGACATGAAATGATGAAGAACCAAATCTGTATGACTACATGTTAGTAGCTGTACATTGAATGAGAACTCAAATTTCAAAATCTCTAAGAAAAACGGGATGGAAAAAAAATTAAAAAGCATGAAAGTCACTCAAAATTAGGAATGATCAGTTTTGGGATAAGTCAATTTGCAACTTAAAACTAGGATCCAGCCCCGTGACTCCTGGTCTGTTATGGAACCGCCGGTCCGAGTTTTATTATGTGCAAAAAATCATATTCTAAAAGTAGCACCATTTGCATATGGCAGTTAAGTGGTTATGTTGTTGTTTCTTAATAGTGTGATATCATGGTTTGATTCTCGTGGGCGGGCGCAAAAGATTTTTCTGAAAGAAGCTTCAAAGCTCATTCCGACCTTGGAATCGAAAATCAAACCGGTTCTCCCAGGATTCGGCCCAGATTGAACCGGCGCTCCACATGGACACGGATTTCATCTGAACTTTCTTCCGGTCAACTACAGAGCTTATCAACTTGAGTCAAGTTGCAAAAGTCATGAAAATCGGTGTCGAGTGATGGGAAACTCTGATGGATCAAACTCATCGGTGGCGCTCTGACATCATACTGCAGCCCCTGAGATGACCACGCAGATTATTTGCCACACGTTGCTGCATCTCACGCAAATTAGAAATCCGAGACTACGAGATGCGATCCTCAGCTGTTAGGATAGACCTCTTTTCGTACTTGTTTCTGGGAAGATATTTGTGCCCCCCTAGAGTCATCTTCCCTGCTTGTTTTGATCAGGAGAAGCTTTCAGAGCTCGTTCTTGATACTTTCAGGATGCTTCAGTGTTTGGAGGGGGAACCCAGTGGCTCATCTTACCAGTCACCTAGAACCAAAATTGCTGCTTCTGCTCCAATTAGTACTGACCACTCTCAAGGTATTGTTGATCATACTTCGCCTACAAACCTGCGAACCCACCAGGTGTCGGATGGAAATTACTCTGATGATGGAGCTGGGTCTTAGTTGCTTCTCTGGTATTGCTTAGTGATCGGAAGAAATGGAACAATTCAATGTTCCAGTTCGATTACCGTTTGTGTCGTCTCTCAACACTCATTCTTCTTGGACCTATCGAATTGCTTGTGTCTGTACTGTTTCTTTGCCTAGTTCCTTTTTGCACATATAATCAGTGAACTTGGATCGATATCTTCTTTTCTTAATTACTCTTACTGAGAGTTGCTTGGAAATGGTACTAATCGGTTGTTTGCTTGGGCAGGACACTTTTCCTCGGAGGGACCCATCTTGGGATTCTTTTGTACCTTGAAGATCTTGTGTCCCATATGAAGTATCTTCTCATACTCGGTGAAAGTAAAGGCAAGTCTAAGAGTGTCAAGTGAATGTAGCTGCTAGCTCAAACTGCTCTCTTTTACTTCTTTCTCGATCTGTCTTGGTAGGGTGGGGTTGCCCTGCATTAAGATGCTTCTTTCAATAATGCATTTACAGGCTTCTCTTGGGTCCGTATGTGTTTACAGATCTTTGAGAGAAATATTAACTTTCCTGTTTTATGCGTATCTGAACACAATAGACATGCTACACGCGAGTTGTTTCATGCCGAAGGATCACGTGACAATGAGGGGATCAAGGGCAAGATTGACGACGAAACTGTTGGCAAACAGGAGGCATGCAAAGAAAAAAGGGAACCGTGAAGAAACGAAAAAGGAGAAGAGAGAGAAGATACTTGAAGTTGGGTTTAGATTTAGGGATTTGAAGAAGGATGAAGGAAACAAAGTGAGAGCTGACATAGAGAGTAACGAGAGCTGTGAGGAAACAAAAAGGAGTCTGATGAAGTCAGAGTGGCACCCAATTTGTACACGTGGCAACTCATGAATGGATTACTGTAATCCAGAAGACATAGCGAGAAACCTCCAGACCATCTGCCATATCTCCTGATGAATCCTCTAGCGTTCCCCTTGGCTCCCTAAGTGATTATGTAAACTCCATCTGGACAGAGCAAAGGCACCTGCATGCGTCACCGAAGTCCTTGTTTGCAGTCTAGGAATTATAACGATGGAGGTAGTCTCTAGCAATGGTTGTTGACAACTACTTACAAATACAATATGTCTGTCTATGCATGCATGTGAATACTGTTTTGTCTATCAAGACCTACATTCTGATTGCATCTGAGTGTGTGGAATTCTTTCCTTAATTGTGACTGTACTTAGTCCACAGGAATAGATGTAGAACATTTGCGGTTGTAGGACTAATCTGTCTTCTTGCAGCTTCTGCCTTCGTTGAAGCATGTTGGAAAAGAAGAAGAGCATCAACAATCTTTGATCTTATACAGGAAACGTTCTCCTATCAATGGAATGAATTATCCTCCATTCAATATTGCCATGCTATGCCTGGTGGACATTGCCATGGTCTCCATTGTCGACTGAAACAAAATTCCTAAATTGGCTTCTGGTGTTGAGGGGAATAATTAGTTATTGATGTATTTATTATATGATAAGTGACTGCCAGTTGATGAAACTAAGATAAGATAAGAAATGTGATTAGCTACATATTATATGAGCCATGTGGTCTGAATACAAAACATATCTGCCCGCAGAAAAACATTAGGAAGGTGAGATTGACTCTGATTCACTTTCACTGGATTCAGACACTGGAATTGCGTCCTGAAAAACGAACTTGTTATAAACAAAAAAGATGGTCGTTAGCAATCTGCTGGATTTAGACACCAAAGCAAGGATTTGCTTCCCCAACTCCGCCAATAGAACCAATTGTAAAAATCCAAAGGCACCAAATTTAGCGGATGCTTCTTGGTCCAAACTTCAGGGGCACAGCAGAGACTCCGGACAACCTTCTCAGAAGTTCAAAGCCGTAGGGAGAACAGTACTCCCCTTCAACCCAGATCACTAAACATGTACCCTGATCTTAGCTCCCCTCTCTCCATGAGCTAACAATAATTGCAAGAAAACTATACGATGGAGCCAAACCTCAACAGAGCCGACATCAGTGTTGTTAGACCAACGCAATCAATGAACCTTTCTGTTCTGGGCAGAGTGAGTGAGTGATGATTTGCGGGTTAAAGTTGTATGTTCTATGAAAAATTGTCCTCTCTGGACTACAGTCACAAGGAATCCTGTACTTGGAAAATACTTGAATTTCAATGATATCATTATGAGTAACCCCCCGAACCACTCTTGGAAAAAATCCAAATTATTGAGAAATCACGACCCCTTTTGATCCCTCCTCCTTTTTTTATCATCGAAGCTTTTACATTGCACATTTGTTCTGGAAAAATGCTCAAAAAAAGAGAAGGGATTTCCTAAAACTAGTAAGTTAATGTTGCAGAGAACTAAAGAAACTGCCTCTGCTTGGAAGTGAGATGCTTGAAATCCATATTGATCGCTCACCTTTCGAAACAATACAAAGTCTACCGCAATTTTTTGGGTCTTAGGACTAAGCGACTTCTTCATGATGATAAAACATGGACATGCCAATGTGCAGGCAGGGATTTGGAAGTTTTTCAAAAAAGTGTCCAAGGCCAAAGCTGGAGAAAGCTACAAGAAGTTGACTTTGGTTCCTTTGGATATCCTATGCTATTGCAAAACATCAGAGAGCCATTGATCTGGACAGTTCAGTAGAAACATCTTGATGAAACAGTGACTAAAAACCAGCTTATGCATTCACTGTTGAGGCGAAAGCACAAAATATGTGGGCGTGTATTGATTTGTCAACAGCATTGCAATCTGCACACTCATCTATAGGCATGTGGTGTAAACCAAGCCAACTTATACATAGACTTGCCCGGTAATGCGGCCGCTATTACAAAACTGAACTCTCTTAGCAGAAAGCCTATTTATATAATAGGAAATTAGAGCCACATTGATCATTACGAAATAAGAAGTCCGTCATAAAAAAGGATGGCTTAAAATTTGTGCTTAGGCAGAATTAAGAAAGTCAGATGTTGTCAATCTACAATAATCAATTTCATCAACTCAAAGATATTACCACAGTGAAAACTCTCACAAGAATATTGAAGACAGAACTAGGCTTCAAAAGAAGCATTCGCCAAGAATTAAATTTCCTGAGAGATAGTGTCATTGCATGCAATAGAATTCTATCACTAATATCCTTTTGCAGAGATCAAAATTTTCCTGTTGGTTAACAACCAAAAAAAAAAAAACTAGATCAAGTTCAAGCCTGATTCGCTCTGTGGAGGAGGCTAAAGTGGAATTCGCTAGCACTAGGCTCCCAATATATCCCGACCTCATCGCCAGCTGCCAGGCCCCTCCGTTTCACGAACTCCTTGATCCAACCCCCCTTGAGGACGTACGACCCAGACGACGCCCAAAACACAAATACCAGTCGATGCTCAGAGCACGTGTCCAAGTCCCTCACGATGACGTCGGCCCCCTTGCCGCTCTCGACTTGCCTCACTGTCTCCTCGTTCATCCACCGGAGAAAGTGGCTCTTCACAAAGTCCCGCCCGATCAAGAGCCTCGACAGGTGGCCGAGATCGCTTTGCGTAAGCCTCTTCTTGATCTTATAAGGGTCGAAGAGCAGCGTCAACTCTGTGGAAACTTCCTCGGTGTCACATCCTGAGGCCTCTTTCTTTCCCTTCTGCGTTCTTTGGCACTTCGCTTTCTTCTCCACAATTAAGGTTTCGGCATCGGTAAGTGAGGCCATGGATTTTCGCTTCAGTTGGGCAGGAACGATTTCTTGAGAAAGGTCGCCAACTTGCTTCGTGTTCCGATCAGGCGCGACGGGGACTCCTGCAGACGAAGTACCTCTGGCTCCTTCGTCACGATCCTTCTCCTGATCGTGCAGAGAAGAAAGGCACGAGGAAGAGTCCATCGACGGCGGCGGCGAGTGGACCTCGCTTCTCAGGTGGTCGCCAACTGGTTTCTGCTCGTGATCTTGCAGATGAGAAACGCGCGACGATGAAGAGCCCATCAATGGCGGCGAGCGGACATCACCTCTCAGGATGTTGCCCATGGCAGGTGATCTGGGGCCCAAGAAATCGATGAACTTCAAGGGTTTTTGGCGAAAGAAACAGGAAAGTGCTTCGAAAGAACCACAAAGGGCAACGCGGTTCAGAGGAATTTAGAGAGAGCGAAAGAGAGAAGGACAACGTTGGAGAGAATAGAGAGACAGAGGACGATGAGGACGCGGAGGCTACAGAGAGGAAAATATATAGTTTACCGTTGGAATTGGGATGGCATTGGAGTCAAGTTTCGAGAGTGTGCGGAGGAGTGAGATGTTATTTCCGAATTCGAGTCAGGTTAAGATTAGTAAATTAGGAAATAATTTCAAGATTCAAGATTGATTTCCTAATTTGTTACATTATTTTCATCATGCAATGGGACGGAACTTTAAAAGGCTGGAAAAAAAAATTGATACATTTTAACAAGAGAAAGAATTTAAAATGTTTATGATAATGAGCTTATAAAAAAACATGGGTAGTTACATTCCAAAAATTACACAAAATAAAGAAAAGAGACCGCATCGGAAAGGGGTACTATAAGCTTATTTTATATTTGCTTTTTTTTTTTTTATCAATTTGTTAACATTTTTTGAGAGGGACACTATCTTGTTCTAGTTAAATTATCTGTGCCCTCATAAGGTTTTAGTTGAATATGTTATAGGGATGATATCATAAAAAATCCTAAATTATGCATTTCGTAACATCAATAATCAAATTTTCTTTGTAACATTATAATCTTGAATTATTATTTCTTTTGGGAGGAGTTTGTAATCCTTAGAAAAAAAATTATTGTTACGCATAGAATTTTATTGTTATGTGCAATTGGGCTATCATTATTTTCTTCAAAAATTCAATTCTTGATGGATGTTCTTTTGAAAGTTAGGTGTCTTTAATTTTTCTTTTCTGAGTCTTTTTTTTTCCTGCTGTGGTGAGTATAAAAAATTTAATGTTATATATATGTTTACATTTTATAAAGTGACGTTCCAATGGATTAGATGCTCAAATTATTTCTCGGAAAATGGGATAAAATTGAATTCTTCCTTGTCATGTTCAAAATTCTTTATAGTCCAAAATAATACATGTTGATCCCCAGCAAGTAAGGACTGCAAATGTTTATTCTCTACTAAAGTTGCATTTCTTAAAAAGAAAGAAAGAGAGTAGATTTTATTTGTTTAACAGAAAATGAATAATTTGGAGAATATTGTAAAATTATCACTTATATCACTCAAAAATATAAATAAATTTTCATTGCTTGTGAAAATATTTAAATGTAACTTATTGTTGATAATGAAAACCTTTTTCATTGACTATATATTTTAAGCAATAGGAGCGATAATTTTTTTAAAAATATATTTTTAAATTATTTATTTTTTGCTAAATAAATGGGCTTAATAAAAGTAAAAGAATAAATGTAGTAGAAACAAAATTCAATCTCACTAACACGTCCTCCTTGCAGATAGCTCCACCCAAGAAGTACATGGTCCTATTATTTTCTAGGGAAAAAGCCTTTAAAAACTCTAAACTACACCCAATGTGACATTTTATTTAAACTTTTTTTTATGACACAAACATCTCCAAACTTATATCCATGTAACATATTTACCCCAAACCATACCAAACTTTTTGTGACACTAAAAATTTTAAATTTGTATCTGTACAACACATTCACCTCAAAATTTGGAGTAAATGTGTCATATAACTACAAGTTTGGGATTTTGGTATTATAAAAAATAATTGAGGTAAATGTGTTTTTTTATAGTTTTTTGTGTCACGTAGAAAATTTTGGATTAAATGTTGGTATTTTTTCCCTATTTTCTAAAATTACATAAGTAAGAAAGTAAATATATATATATATATATATATATATATATATATATATATATATATATATCAGTAAGAAATTGAAGCCCTATTTATTCACAAAAAATAAATAATTTGAAAATTATTTTTTAAAAATAATTGTTTATATAGCAACAAAAATAAATGAACGACCAATATTATTATAGTCAATGAGAATGTTTAGACATAATTATTTTCTATAATGAAAAATTGTTATAAATAATATAAGTGGTCATATTTAAAAAAAAATCATATTTTTATTTTTCGCGAAAGAAATGAACTTGATCAAAAGAAAAAATGATAATTAGCAACACGTGAGCGGTTAGGTCCCTTTCTCTACTTTACATTGTCTCATCACGTAATTGATCAATGCCACGTAAGATCAACAGTAGTCGATTCATCAGTCACGTGTACACGCTGGTCCACCCTGACTTCATCGGACTTTTTTTCATTTCTTCCCGGTTCACCAGCGGCCGCCGCCGCCGCCACTGACGGCGGAGCGCCGGCGAGGGGCCCCAAGAGTTTGCCGAACCAGCCCCAACAGTCCGCGCTCCGAGACGGCGGCAGAGCGATGGACATCAACCCCACCTTCGTCCCTCCCTCGAAGCAGGAGGCCTGGGCTTGGCCTCCCGCCTCTGCCGTCTCCGCATTCCGACTTGCCAACGCCGACTCCATGTCTGTCGTCGTCCCGCTGTTACATCTCGGCCCGTTGTCGATACCCTTTGTGCTCCTTCTCCGTTTTGGATTTGTCGCCTTGTCATGGAACGCTATGCCGACCAGGCGTCCGATGAAAATACTCTGACGATGGAGCTGGGTTTTTGTTGTTCCTTAGGTGTTGCTAAGTGCTCCGAAGAAATTGAGCAATTCCATGTTCTGGTTCAATTACTGCTTTTGTCGGCTATCGTCCTGGAACCCACAGAATTGCTTGTGCCTGTACTATTTCTTCGCTTAGTTCCTTTCTGTACGTGTGATCCCGAACTCGGATCCATCTCTTCTTGTATTTATTACTCTTACTGCACTCGGTTTTCTAATCATGTATAGACTTGCTTGGCAATGCTACTAAGGGCCTGTTTGGCAACGTGCCAAACAGTGTCGATTCTAATTTTTTATTCTCGAATCAGTTTGGGATGAGAATCGTGTTTGGTAAAATTTTTGTTTCCGGGGGAACAATTTTGGACAAGATTTGAGAATAAAAAAAATTGATTCTTCGTCCGAGAATCAGAAAAACAATCAAAACGGTGGAACTCTCGCTTTTCCCTTTCGCCATCCCGGTTGCCATCCGCCACCGCCGCCGCCGTCCGCCGCCTCCCGTCGCCGAGGCAAGCCCAGCCATTGGCGAGGCTCGGCCTCGCCAGATCTAGCGAGGCCCAACCTCGCCGGTGGCCGGGCGAGGCTCGGCCTCGCCGAATCGAGCGAGGTTGAGCCTCGCCTAGCCGGGCAGTGAGGCTCGCTTAGCCACCGGCGAGGCTCACCCGGTTGCTAGGAGCGTCGCCGGCCAGATGAAGAAGAAGATGAAGAATAGGAAAAAGGGAAAACAAAAGAAAAAAAAAAAAGAAAAAAATGAAAAATAAAAGAAAAAAAGGAAAAAATAAAAGAAAAAAATAAAAAGTAAAAATTATTTAAAAATCAAAAGAAATTAATTTGGAACATAATCAATTAACACGGTATCAAACGCAATTCTATTCCGTGAATAAAAAATTTTGGACAGTTACCAAACACACTTTTTTACTCTTTTAATCGGTTCTCGGGAATAGAATAAAAATAATCATTTTTAGTCGAATCGCCTCCTAATGTAATCGTTACCAAACGCGCCCTAATTGGTTGTTTGCTTGGGCAGGACACTTTTCTTCTGAAGAACCCATCTTGGAATTTTTACTGTACTCTGAAGATATCAAGTCCCATAGGTAAAAAATTTTCTATCAAGCTGGGTGAAAATAATAGCAAGTTTGAGAGTATTAAGTGGATGTCTACTAGCTTGACCTGCTCTCTTTTACTTCTTTCTTGGTATCTGTCTCAGTAGGACGTGATTCTCCCGCACAAAGATGCTTCTTTCAGTAATGAATTTACAGGTTCTTCTTGGGTCCGTATGTGTTTACACATCTTCAAGAGAAATATTTACTTTCCTCTTTTACGTGTCTTTGAACACAATAGACATGTTGCAATTGCAGCGCCATCCATATAAAATATATTCAAAAGCTGAGCCAGCTGTTTGAGCTGTTTGACGCCAAAGGATCCCATGGTAGTGAGGGTATCAAATTATCAAGGGTGAGATTGAAACACCGGTAAATCAAAGAGGAAAAAAAAAGTAGCTGTGAAAGAAACGAAAAAAGTAGAAGAGATTTGAAGTTGCAATTCGATTTAGGAAGAGCAAGAGAAGAAAGTGAGAGAGGCGAGAGAGAAACGAGAGAGGTGAGGACACAAAAGAGGAGTCTGATGAAGTTAGAGTGGGAGCCATGTGCCATGTTTACACATGGCAACTGATGAATGGACAGCTGCAAATCCTATGTGACACTATTCAAGCATCCAATATTTTCTCTCAAGGATAATTATCAATTCTGAGACAACTATGAAATTGCCTCAGGCGAAAGATCTCCCATTTCACTGTCTAGCGGGGGTGGGAGCTTTTTATGATGCTACAGAAGACAGCGATAAACCTCCACGCCATCTTCCACATCTTCTGATGGAGCCTCTAGTGTTCCCTTTGGCTCCCTAACTGATGATGCACCTCCATCTGGACAAAGCAAAGGTGACTGCATGGATCACTGAAGTCCTTGCTTTGCAGTTTGGTAATCGTAACAAAGGAGGTAATCCCTGGCAATGATTGTTGACAACTATTTACAAGTTTTATATGTTTGTCTCTATACCTATGTGAATATTGTCTATTGAGACATACATTCTGATTTGATCCTTGTGTATGAGTTCTTTCCTTAATTGTGACTGTACTAGTCAACTCGAAATGATGTAAAGCATACCGCAGTTTTCTTTAATGAGAAGCTCTTATTGCTTCTAACTTCGTTGAAGCATGTTCTGAAAAGAAAAAAAGCATCAGCAATCTTTCTTAAGTTTAACTTTATACAGGAAACAATCTACTAACAATGGAATGAATGATCGTCCTTATGCCTCTTGGACATTGTGTTATTATCCATCATTGAGCAAAACAAAAATCCTAAATATGCTTTTGGCATTGAGGGGAATGATTAGTTATTGATTTATTATATAAATAGTGATTCCCAGTTGATGAAACTAAGATAAGAAGTGCGATTAACAGCATAGTATATGAGCCATGTGGTCTGAATACAAAATAAATTCCCGCACAGAAATATCAGGAACGTGACATTGACTCTGATTCACTTTCTCTGAATTTAGACACTGGGATTGCGTCCTGAAAATTGAACCTCTTGTAAACAGAAAAGATGGTTGTTAGCAATCTTGCGGATTGGGGCACCAAAGCAAGGATTTGCCCCACTAATTCCGCCGATAGTGCTGACTGTAAAAATCTAAAGGCACCATATTTAGCGTATGCTCCTGGGTACAAACTTTAGGGGCACAGCAGAGACTTCTGACACCCTCCTCAAAAGTCCAACACCATAGGGAAGAACAGTACTTCCCTTCAAACTCGTGTCAGATTGGGGAGAATTGTCCAAAAAGTCCTAAACTTATTGTGGTTTTGTCAATTCAGTCATAAATCTTTTAAATTTGCCAATTGAGTCATAAACATTTTCACTTCTTGCCGATTCAGTCCATCCAGCTAATTTTGGCTGGAAAATGCTGACGTGGACGTGTGCCACGTAGGACCGTTAGCAAGACGACGTTGATAATTTTTAATAATTTTAAAATAATTTTTAAAATAATTTTTTTAATAATTTTTAAATTTTTTTGAATTTTTTTTTTGTTTTTATTTTTTGGCTTTTTCCGGTGGCCAGCCACCGGCCATAGGCGACGGCAATGGCCATCGGCCCGGCCCGGCCGGCCGGCTAGCCTCACCCGCCACGGGCGAGGCCCGGTCGGGCGAGTGGGTGACGCCCGGCGAGGCGCCTCGCCTCGGGCGAGCCCTTGCCCCGGGGCGAGCGTCGGCGTTGGCCTCGCTATGGCTAGCCGACGCTCGGCCGACTAGGCACGCTCGCTTGGGCAAGGGCAAGCCGCCGGCGAGGGCCCGCCCTCGCCTCGCCATCAGCCTCGCCCTTGGCGAGGGGAGCCCTCAGCCAGGAAGCTAGCCCTCGCCTCAGCCGAGCGTGCCCGCCTCACCTAGACTAGATCTGGCAAGGCAGGCCCTCACCCTTAGCTAGCCGGGCGTTGGCTGTGGCCGGTGGCCTAGCCGCTGCCCGCCCGGCCGGGTGCGAGGCCGACACTCGCCGGGCGGGTGACCCCGACGAGGGCTCCCTCGCTAGATCTAGCGAGGTTGGCCCTCGTCGGGGTTTGTCGTCGCCCGGCCGGGCCTCGCCTATGGCAAAGCGAGGCTAGCCGACCGGCCATCGCTTGTGGCGGTGGCCGGCCACCGAAAAAGCCAAAAATAAAAAAAAAATAAAAAGGAAAAAAACAGAAAAAAAAAAAAAAAAATTTCAAAAAAATTTAAAAATTATTAAAAATTATTAAAAAATTATTAAAAATTATCCATGTCGGTGTCAACGGTCTATGTGGCACCGCCGGCGTCCACATCAGCATTTTTGGCCAAAATTGACCGGATGGACTGAATCGGCAAGAAGTGAAAAGATTTATGACTCAATGAAGTGAAAAGATTTATGACTCAATTGGCAAAGTTAAAGGTTTAGGACTGATTGGCAAAACTATAATAGGTTTATGACTTTTTGGACAATTTTCCCGTTTAATTGGTAATCATGTTCACCGATCTTAGATGACCCTCTCTCTCTCTCTCTCTCTCTCTCTCTCTCTCTCTCTCTCTCTCTCTCTCTCTCTCTCTCTCTCAGCCAGCTTGCCACAATAGCAAGATAACTACACGACAAAGCCAAATCTCAACAGAGCCGGCATTAGTGTTGTTAACCGGCGCAGTCAACGAACCTTTCTGTTCTAGGCAGAGTGAGTGAGTGTGATGAATTGCAGGTTAGAGCTTTTATGCTTTGTTATTACTTCTATTTCTTATTTTTTGGCATTAGACAAATAACTAAATTTCCATGTTAGTAACAGAGTTCATGAAAAAATGCTCTCTGGGGACTGTAGCCACAAGGAAAATTCTGTACTTGGAAAATACTTGAATCTCAATGCTATTTTATTGCACATTTGGTCCCAAAAAACACTCAAACAAAGAGAAGGGAATTCCTAAGACCGATAAAGTAACGTTACAGACAAATAAACAAACTGCCTGCTTGAAAGTGAGAAGCTGAAGTCCATATTGACCGCTCACCTTCGAAACGATATGAAGTGTAAGACAACCTTTTGGATCTTTAGGACACGTGACTTTTCATGATTATCAAACACGGACATGCCGGATACTTGAAATTTAGCAGACGATTAAGCTGTGTAGGCAGAGATTTAGGAATTTTTCAAAAAGTGTCCAAGGCCAAAGCTGGAGAAAGCCGCAAGTAGTTCACTTTGGCACCTTTGGATATCCTATGTTATGGCAAAACATCTGAGCTGTTGATTTGTAGTGTTTAACTAAAAGCCAGCTTTTTCATTCATTGTTGAGGTTAAAGCGCGGAATACGTAGGCATGTATTGAACTGCCAAAAGCATTGCAACGTGCACATTCATCTATAGGCATGTGCCGGAAACTAAGCCAAACTTATACATAGACTTGCTCAATAATGTGGCCGCCACTACAAAAATCAACTCTAAAATCAGAAGCAAATATGAAATGTGTATTTGCATGAGACCGATCAGTACCAAATAAATAGTCTGCGTTAAAAAAGGATCATTTACAATCTGTGTTCGGACAAGATTAAGAAAGTGAGATGTTGCCAATTTACCATAATCTACTCTCCCCATTTTAAGATATCACCACCTTGAAAACTTCATAGAAGAAAATTTAAGACATAGAACCGGGCTTCAAAAGAATTCCATCACTATATCCTTTTCTACAGATCAAAAATTTTCTGTTGGTCACTGAACAACAACAATGCTAGTTCAAGATTATGTCTAATTTGCCTTGCGAAGAACGCTAAAGTGGAACTTGCTAAGAAAAGGATCCCAGTATATTCCAACCTCATCGCCAGCCACCAACCCCCTCCGTTTCACGAACTCCTTGATCCAACCCCCCTTGAGGACGTAGCACCCAGACGACGCCCAAAACACGAACACCAGTCGATGCTCAGAGCACGTGTCCATGTCCCTCACGATGACGTCTGCCCCCTTGCCGCTCTCGACTTGCCTCACTGTCTCCTCGTTCATCCATCGGAGAAAGTGGCTCTTCACAAAGTCCCGCCTGATCAAGAGCCTCGACAGGTGACCGAGATCGCTTTGCGTAAGCCTCTACATGATCTTATAAGGGTCGAAGAGCAGCGTCAACTCTGTGGAAACTTCCTCGGCATCACATCCTGAGGCCTCTTTCTTTCCCTTCTGCGCTCTACTGTACTTCGCCTTCTTCTCCACAATTAAGGATTCGGCATTGGTAAGTGAGGCCATGGATTTTCTCTTCAGTTGGGCAGGAACAATTTCTTGACGAGGGCCGCCGACTTCCTTCGTGTTCTGATCAGGCGCGAGGGGGAAGAACTCACGAGCGACCACCACTCCTGTAGACGAAATACCTCTGACCCCTTCGTCGCCATTCTTCTCCTGATTGTGCAGATAAGAAAGGCACGAGCATGACGAAGAGTCCATTGATGACGGCAAGTGGACCTCGCTTCTCAGGTGGTTGCCAATGGGTTTCTTCTCGCGATCCTGCAGATAAGAAAGGCGCGAGAACAAAGAGTCCGTCAATGGTGGCGAGCGGACCTCGCCTCTCAGGATCTCCTCGATGGGAGGCGATTTGGGGCCCAAGAAATCGGTGAGCTTCATGGGTTTTTGGTTGAAGAAACAGAAAAACACTCCGCGAGAACAACAAAGGGCAACAGGGTGCGGAGAAATTCAGAGAGAGCGAAAGACAGAAGAAAGACAACGTTGGAGAGAGGATAGAAACAAAGAGGAAATATATAGTTTACCGTTGGAAATGGCATGGCTTCGAGAGCGCGCTGAGGAGCGAGAGTTTCTTTCCTAATTCGAGTCAGGTTAAGATTAGTAAAATAGGAAATAATTTCAAGATTCAAGATTGAAGATAGATTCCCTTTGTAAACTATAATATCACAAACTCTTTAATTATTCTAAATAATGAGTTGAAGATAACTTCCTGTTAGATCGATGCTATGAACGAGCTTCTTCTTTTTGTTGCATTATTTTCATCATGTAATAGGACGGAATTTCAAAAGGCTGGAAATTTTGTTTGATTTATTTTAACAAAAGAAAGATTTTCAAATGTATATAATAATGAGTTTATAAAAAAAAAAAATGGATGTAAGTTTTTCTTTATCTTTGTCTTATTTTTATATCAATTTGTTCTCATTGCTCAAGTGAGACACTTTCCTATACTAGTTAAATTATTTGTTTCCTATATAAGGTTTTATTTGAATACGTTGTAGGGATAATACCACAAAAAAATTTAAATTATACCCATTATAATATCAATAATCGAAACTTTTCTTTTGTAACATCAATAATCTTGAATTAGTATTTCCTTTAGTCAGTGAGGAACAGGAAATTTTTAATTTTCAGAAGAAGGGTAATGGTATGGAACTTTATTATTGCATGCGATTGGGCTATCTCTATCTTCCTTAGAAATTCAATTTTTGAGTAGTGTTCTCATGAAAGCCAAATCATCTTTGATTCTATTGAGTCTTTTTTTTCCTACTGTGGTGAATATAAAAAAAATATAATGTCATATATACAAAGTGACGTTCTAATAGACTAGATGCTCGAATTATTTCAAGAAATTGAATTCATCCTTGTTATGTGGAAAATCCTAAATAGTCCAAAATAATACATGTTGACAGTCAGCAAGTAAGGACTACAAAAGTCAATCTCTACCAAAGTTTCATTTCATAAAAAAAAAAAAAAAACTATAAAGAATGTGCCATAGCTTGGTTAGGTTCTATTAGTTTTGTGAAAAATATTCATTTAAAAATATTTGAAAATAGTCTTTTACATCGTTAAAAAAATAAACATTAAATAATTTCATCATTTTCGACTAAAAATATATTTTTGTCATATGGGAAAATATTTAGATATAACTTATTGTTGATAATGAATTTTATTATCTAATTTTTCAAATAATAAAAGATATTTTTAAAATTATTTTAAAATTATTTATTTTTCTAAAATAAATAGAGCTTCATCGATATGAAAGAGTGACTGTATTCGTCCCACTGACATATCTCCTCCTATACAAATAGCTCCACCCATGGAGTACATTGTCCTAATATCTTTTATGGTTATGTAAGTGAGAAAAAAAGTGAAAAAAAAATATAGAAATACTTCATAAGAAAAAGAAAGTAAGCAAATATCAATTAGGAAATGAGGATATAGCAGTAGAGATAGGAAGAAATCATAACTCAGTCTATTTAACGATGTATAAATAATTTGAAAAATATATTTCTTAAATTGATTGATTATATTATTTAGAAAAATAAATAAATGAAAAAATAATTTTATCATTGGTGAAAATGTTTTGATATAATTATTATGAATAATAAAAATATTATTTGCTAATTATTTAGAGTAATTCCGTTGATTACGACAAGAGTAGGAGATGTGATAGCCATTACGTAACACTTGCAGCTGTTAGGCCCCGTAAACGTGCTCGATCAGTGCCACGTAAGATCAAAATTAGCCAAATTCATCAGTTACGTGTGCACGCTGGCCCACGCTGACTTCATTGCACTCTCGTTTCCGTTTCTTCGCGGCTTGCCAGACGGCCGCCACCACCACCGCCGCCGCCAATGGCGGAGCATCTGGCGGGGGCCCGAAGAGCGTCCGGAACCTGCCCCGACAGAGGTTCGAGACGGGGGGACAAGGACAAGGAGGCTTGCCTCGGGTAGGCGCTCCGAGACGGCGGCAGAGCGATCCCACCCCGAAGCGTGGGCTGGGCTTGACTTTCCGCCTCTGCGTCTCCACATGCCGATGCGGAAAGACCAACTCCAATGTCCTTGGTCGTCCCCACTTGCTCTTACATCTCGGTCCGTTCTCGATGCCCTTTGTCCTCGTTCTCGGGAGTTCGATGAAATAACTCTGACAGTGGTTGTTGACAACTACTTACAAATATAATATGTTTGTCTATCCATGCATGTGAATATTGTATTGTCTATCAAGACCTACATTCTGATTGCATCTGAGTGTATAGATTTCTTTCCATAATTGTGACTGTACTTAGTCCACAGGGATAGATGTAGAACATTCGCGGTCGTAGAACTAACCTGTCTTGATGCAGCTTCTGCCTTCGTTGAAGCATGTTGGAAAAGATGAAAGCATCGGCAATCTTTGATCTTATAAGGGAAACGTTTTACTATCAATGGAATGAATTATCCTCCACTGGACATTGTCATGTCATGCCTGGTGGACATTGCCTTGGTCTCCATCGTCGACTGAAACAAAATTCCTAAATTTGCTTCTGGTGTTGAGGGGATTAATTAGTTATTGATGTATTTAGTATATGATAAGTGACTGCTAGATGACGGAAATAAGATAAGAAGTGTGATTAGCTGCATATTATATGAGCCATGTGGTCTAAATACAAAACATATCTTGCTCAGAAAAACATTAGGAAGGTGAGATTGAATCTGATTCACTTTCACTGAATTCAGACACTGGGACTGCGTCCTGAAAATCGAACTTCTTATAAATAGAAATGACGGTCGTTAGCAATCCGCCGGATTTAGACACCAAAGCAAGGATTTGCTTCCCCAACTCCTTGATAGTACCGACTGTAAAAATCCAAAGGCACCAAATTTAGCGGATGCTTATTGGTACAAACTTCAAGGGCACAACAGAGACTCCAGACAACCTCCTCAAAAGTTCAAAGCCATAGGGAAGAACGGTACTCCCCTTCAAGCCAGATCAATAATCATGTACCACGATCTTAGCTCACCTCTCTCCATGAGCTAACCATAATTGCAAGAAAACTATACGATGGAGCCAATTCTCAACGAGCCGACATGAGTGTTGTTAGACCGACGTAGTCAATGAACCTTTCCGTTCTGGGCAGAGTGAACGAGTGTGATGATCTACGGGTTAAAGTTGTCTGTTTTATTTTCATTTTTTGGGATTAGACAGATTAAGATAACTAGATTTCCATGTTGGTGACAGAGTTCATGAAAAACTGGCCTCTCAATGCAATACTAACTAAATGGACTGCCGATTTTTCTTTTTCCTAAATGCAATTTATCCTAGAGTGTCAAGGAATCCTGTACTTGGAAAATACTTGAATCTCAATGATATCATTATGAGTAACCCCCCGAACTACTCTTGGAAAATTTTCAAATTATTGATAAATCACGACCCCTTTTTATCTCTCCTCTTTTGATCATCGAAGCTATTACATTGCACATTTGTTCTGGAAAAACGCTCAAACAAAGAGAAGGGATTTCCTAAAACGAATTAGTTAATGTTGCAGAGAAATAAACAAACTGCCTCTGCTTGGAAGTGAGAAGTTTGAAATCCATATTGATGGCTCACCTTTCGAAATGATACAAAGTCTACAGCAATCTTTTGGATCTTTAGGACCAGGTGACTTTTTCATGATGATCAAACACGAACATGCCACATACTTAAAATTTAGCAGACAATTAAGCTGTGCAAGCAGAGATTTGGAAGTTTTCCAAAGTGTCCAAGGCCAAAGCTGGAGAAATCTACAAGAAGTTGACTTTGGTTCCTTTGGATATCCTATGCTATGGCAAAACATCAGAGAGCTGTTGATCTGGACAGTTCAGTAAAAACATCTTGATGAAACAGTGACTAAAAACCAGCTTATGCATTCACTGTTGAGGCAAAAGCACAAAATATGTGGGCATGTCTTGTACTGTCAACGGCATTGCAATCTGCACACTCATCTATAGGAATGTGGTGTAAACCAAGCCAACTTATACATAGACTTGCCTGGTAATGCGGCCGCTATTACAAAACTGAACTCTATTCGCAGAAGGCCTATTTATATAGAAGGAAATTAGAGTCACATCGATCATTACAAAATAAGAAGTCCATCTTAAAAAAGGATCACTTAAAATTTGTGCTTAGAGAGAATTTAGAAAGTCAGATGTTGCCAATCTACAATAATCAATTTCATCCACTCAAAGATATTGCCACAGTGAAAACTCTCACAAGAATATTGAAGACAGAACCAGGCTTCAAAAGAAGCATTCACCAAGAATTAAATTTCCTGAGAGATAGTGTCATTGCATTTCCTGAGAGATAGTGTCATTGCATACAATAGAATTCTATCACTAATATCCTTTTGTAGAGATCAAAATTTTCCTGTTGGTCAACCAAAAAAAAAAAAAAAAAAAAAAAACAAACTAGATCAAGATCAAGCCTGATTCGCTCTGTGGAGGAGGCTAAAGTGGAATTCGCTAGCACTAGGCTCCCAATATATCCCGACCTCATCGCCAGCTGCCAAGCCCTCCGTTTCACGAACTCCTTGATCCAACCCCCCTTGAGGACGTACGACCCAGACGACGCCCAAAACACAAATACCAGTCGATGCTCAGAGCACGTGTCCAAGTCCCTCACGATGACGTCGGCCCCCCTGCCGCTCTCGACTTGCCTCACTGTCTCCTCGCTCATCCACCGGAGAAAGTGGCTCTTCACGAAGTCCCGCCCGATCAAGAGCCTCGACAGGTGGCCGAGATCGCTTTGCGTAAGCCTCTTCTTGATCTTATAAGGGTCGAAGAGCAGCGTCAACTCCGTGGAAACTTCCTCGGCGTCACATCCTGAGGCCTCTTTCTTTCCCTTCTGCGTTCTTTGGCACTTCGCTTTCTTCTCCACAATTAAGGTTTCGGCATCGGTAGGTGAGGCCATGGATTTTCGCTTCAGTTGGGCAGGAACGATTTCTTGAGAAGGGTCGCCAACTTGCTTCGTGTTCCGATCAGGCGCGACGGGGACTCCTGCAGACGAAGTACCTCTGGCTCCTTCGTCACGATCCTTCTCCTGATCGTGCAGAGAAGAAAGGCACGAGTAAGAGTCCATTGACCGCGGCGAGTGGACCTCGCTTCTCAGGTGGTCGCCAACGGGTTTCTGCTCGTGATCTTGCAGATGAGAAACGCGCGACGATGAACAGCCCATCAATGGCGGCGAGCGGACATCACCTCTCAGGATGTTGCCCATGGCAGGTGATCTGGGGCCCAAGAAATCGATGAACTTCAAGGGTTTTTGGCGAAAGAAACAGGAAAGTGCTTCGAAAGAACCACAAAGGGCAACGCGGTTCAGAGGAATTTAGAGAGAGCGAAAGAGAGAAGGACAACGTTGGAGAGAATAGAGAGACAGAGGATGATGAGGACTCGGAGGCTACAGAGAGGAAAATATATAGTTTACCGTTGGAATTGGGATGGCTTTGGAGTCAAGTTTCGAGAGTGTGCGGAGGAGTGAGAGGTTCTTTCCTAATCCGAGTCAGGTTAAGATTAGTAAATTAGGAAATAATTTCAAGATTCAAGATTGATTTCCTAATTTGTTACATTATTTTCATCATGCAATAGGACGGAACTTTAAAAGGCTGGAAAAAAAATTGATTTATTTTAAGAAGAGAAAGAATTTAAAATGTTTATGATAATGAGCTTATAAAAAACATGGGTAGTTACATTACAAAAAATTACACAAAATAAAGAAAAGAGACCGCATCGGAAAGGGATATCATAAGCTTATTTTATATTTGCCTTCTTCTTTTTTTAATCAATTTGTTCAATTTTTTGAGAGGGACACTATCTTGTTCTAGTTAAACTATCTGTGCCCTATAAGGTTTGAGTTGAATATGTTATAAGGATGATACCACAAAAACTCCTAAATTATGCATTCCGTAACATCGATAATCAAATTTTCTTTGTAACATTAATAATCTTGAATTATTATTTCTTTTGGGAGGAGTTTGTAATCCTTAGAAAAAATTTTATTGTTACGCATAGAATTTTATTTTTATGTGCAATCGGGCTATCATTATTTTCTTCAAAAATTCAATTCATGATGAATGTTCTTTTGAAAGTTAGGGTGTCTTTAATTTATTTTTTTGAGTCTTTTTTTCCCACTGTGGTGAGTATAAAATTTTTTATTTCATATATATGTTTACATTTTATAAAGTGACGTTCCAATAGATTAGATGCTCAAATTATTTCTCAGAAATTGGGATAAAATTGAATTCTTCCTTGTCATGTTCAAAAAATTCTTTATAGTCCAAAATAATACATGTTGACCGCCAGCAAGTAAGGACTGCAAATGTTTCTTCTCTACTAAAGTTGCATTTCTTAAAAAGAGAAAAAGAGAGTAGGTTTTGTTTGTTTAACAGAAAATGAATAATTTGGAGAATATTGTAAAATTATCACTTATATCGCTCAAAAATATAAATAAATTTTCATTGCTTGTGAAAATATTTAAATGTAACTAATTGTTGATAATGAAAACCTTTTTCATTGACTATATATTTTAAGCAATAGGAGAGATAATTTTTTTTAAAAATATTTTTAAATTATTTATTTTTTGCTAAATAAATGGGGCTTAATAAAAGTAAAAGAATAAATGTAGTAGAAACAAAATTCAATCCCACTAACACGTCCTCCTTCGCAGATAGCTCCACTCAAGAAGTACATGGTCCTATTATTTTCTAGGGAAAAAGCCTTTAAAAACTCTAAACTACACCCAATGTAACATTTTATTCAAACTTTTTTTTAATGACACAAACAACTCCAAACTTATATCCATGTAACATATTTACTCCAAACCATACCAAACTTTTTGTGACACTAAAAATTTTAAATTTGTATCCGTACGACACATTCGCCTCAAAATTTGGAATAAATGTGTCATATAACTACAAGTTTGGGATTTTGGTATTATAAAAAAAAATGAGATAAATGTGTTTTTTTATAGTTTTTTGTGTCACGTAGAAAATTTTGGATTAAATGTGTCATACGGTATAAGTTTGGAGTTTTATGTTACAAAAAACAAATATATTTGAAATAAATGTATCACGGTAAACATTTTATGATTGTTGGTATTTTTTTCCCTATTTTCTAAAATAACGTAAGTAAGAAAGTAATATATATATATATATATATATATATATATTCCTAATTAAAAAGAATGTAAGTAAGGATAAACTAGCATAAGAGGATAGAGTGAGAGAAACAGTAAGAAATTGAAGCTATATTTATTCACAAAAAAATAAATGATTTGAAAATTATTTTTTAAAATAATTGTTTATATAGCAACAAAAATAAATGAACGACCAATATTATTATAGTCAATGAGAATGTTTAGACGTATTATTTTCTATAATGAAAAATTATTATAAATAATATAAGTGGTCATATTTTTTTTTAAAAATCATATTTTTATTTTTCACTAAAGAAATGAACTTGATCAAAAGAAAAAAATTATAATTGCTTGTGCCTGAGATCCTTAGGTGTTGCTAAGTGCTCCGAAAATACACTGGTTCAATTACTGCTTTTGTCGGCTATCGTCACTCATCCTTCCTGGAACCCACAGAATTGCTTGTGCCTGTACTGTTTCTTCGCCTAGTTCCTTTCTGTACCTGTGATCCCGAACTCGGATCCATGTATTTATTACTCTTACTGCACTCGGTTTTCTAAACACTATGTATAGACTTGCTTGGCAATGCTACTAATTGGTTGTTTGCTTGGGCAGGACAGTTTTCTTCCGAAAAACCCATCTTGGAATTCTTACTGTACTCCGAAGACATCAAGTCCCATAGGTAAAAAAATTTCTATCAAACTGGGTGAAAATAATAGCAAGTCTGAGAGTATCAAGTGGATGTCTACTAGCTTGACCTGCTCTCTTTTACTTCTTTCTTGGTATCTGTCTTAGTAGGGCGTGGTTCTCCCGCATAAAGATGCTTCTTTTAGTAATGAATTTTCAGGTTCTTCTTGGGTCCGTATGTGTTTACACATCTTCAAGAGAAATTTACATTTCTCTTTTACGTGTCTCTAACACAATAGACATGTTGCAACTGCGGCGCCATCCATATAAAATATATCCAAAAGCTGAGCCAGCAGTTTGAGCTATTTGTCGCCAAAGGATCCCATGATAGCGAGGGTATCAAACTATCAAGGGCGAGATTGAAACACTGGTAAATCAAAGAGGAAAAGAAAAAGTAGCTGTGAAAGAAACGAAAAAAGTAGAAGAGATTTGAAGTTGCAATTCGATTTAGGAAGAGCAAGAGAAGAAAGTGAGAGAGGCGAGAGAGAAACGGGAGAAGTGAGGACACAAAAGAGGAGTCTAATGAAGTTAGAATGGGAGCCACGTTTATACATGGCAACTGATGAATGGACAGCTGCAAATCCTATGTGGCACTATTCAAGCACCCAATATTTTCTCTCAAGGATAATTATCAATTCTGAGATAACTATGAAATTGCCTCAGGGGAAGATCTCCCATTTCACTGTCTAGCGGGGATGGGAGCTTTTTCTGATGCTACAGAAACAGCGATAAACCTCCACGCCGTCTTCCACATATTCTGATGGAGCCTCTAGTGTTCCCTTTGGCTCCCTAATTGATGATGCACCTCCATCTGGACAAAGCAAAGGTGACTGCATGGATCACTGAAGTCCTTGCTTTGCAGTTTGGTAATCGTAACAAAGGAGGTAATCCCTGGCAATGATTGTTGACAACTATTTACAAGTTTTATATGTTTGTCTCTATACCTATGTGAATATTGTCTATTGAGACATACATTCTGATTTGATCCTTGTGTATGAGTTCTTTCCTTAATTGTGACTGTACTAGTCATCTCGAAATGATGTAAACCATACCGCAATTTTCTTTAATGAGAAGCTCTTATTGCTTCTAACTTCGTTGAAGCATGTTCTGAAAAGAAAAAAAGCATCAGCAATCTTTCTTAAGTTTAACTTTATACAGGAAACAATCTACTAACAATGGAATGAATGATCGTCCTTATGCCTCTTGGACATTGTGTTATTATCCATCATTGAGCAAAACAAAAATCCTAAATATGCTTTTGGCATTGAGGGGAATGATTAGTTATTGATTTTTTATATGATAAGTGATTCCCAGTTGATGAAACTAAGATAAGAAGTGTGATTAACAACATAGTATATGAGCCATGTGGTCTGAATATAAAATATATTCCCGCACAGAAATATCAGGAACGTGACATTGACTCTGATTCACTTTCTCTGAATTTAGACACTGGGATTGCGTCCTGAAAATTGAACCTCTTGTAAACAGAAAAGATGGTTGTTAGCAATCTTGCGGATTGGGGCACCAAAGCAAGGATTTGCCCCACCAATTCCACCGATAGTGCTGACTGTAAAAATCTAAAGGCACCATATTTAGCGTATGCTCCTGGGTACAAACTTTAGGGGCACAGCAGAGACTTCCGACACCCTCCTCAAAAGTCCAACACCATAGGGAAGAACAGTACTCCCTTTCAAACCCGTGTCTGATTGGTAATCATGTTCACTTATCTTAGGTCACCCTTCTGTCTCTCTCTCTCTCTCTCTCTCTCTCTCTCTCTCTCTCTCTCTCTCACCCACCCCCTCAGCTAGCCACAACAGCAAGACAACTATACGACATAGCCAAATCTCAACAGAGCAGGCATCAGTGTTGTTAAACTGATGCAGTCAATGAACCTTTTTGTTCTGGACAGAGTGAGTGAGTGATGAATTGCAGGTTAGAGCTTTTATGTTTTGTTATTAATTTTATTTCTTATTTTTTGGCATTAGACAGATAGCTAAATATCCATGTTAGTAACAGAGAGTTCATGAAAAACTGCTCTTTGGGGACTGTAGTCACAAGGAAAACTCTATACTTGGAAAATACTTGAATCTCAATGCTATTCTATTGCACATTTGGTCCCAAAAAACACTCAAACAAAAGAGAAGGGAATTCCTAAGACCGATAAAGTAATGTTACAGACAAATAAACAGACAAACTGCCTGCTTGAAAATGAGAAGCTGAAGTCCATATTGACCGCTCACCTTCGAAACGATATGAAGTGTAAGACAATCTTTTGGATCTTTAGGACAAGGTGACTTTTCATGATTATCAAACACGGACATGCCGGATACTTGAAATTTAGCAGACGATTAAGCTGTGTAGGCAGAGATTTAGGAATTTTTCAAAAAGTGTCCAAGGCCAAAGCTGGAGAAAGCCGCAAGTAGTTAACTTTGGCACCTTTGGATATCCTATGCTATGGCAAAACATCTGAGCTGTTGATTTGTAGTGTTTAACTAAAAGCCAGCTCATTCATTCACTGTTGAGTTAAAGCGCGGAATACGTAGGCATGTATTGAACTGCCAAAAGCATTGCAACCTGCACATTCATCTATAGGCATGTGCCGGAAACTAAGCCAAACTTATACATAGACTTGCCCAATAATGTGGCCGCCACTACAAAAATCAACTCTAAAATCAGAAGCAAATATGAAATGTGTATTTGCATGAGACTGATCAGTACCAAATAAGTAGTCTGCGTTAAAAAAGGATCATTTATAATCTGTGTTCGGACAAGATTAAGAAAGTGAGATGTTGCCAATTTACCATAATCTACTCTCCCCATTTTAAGATATCACCACATTGAAAACTTCATAGAAGAAAATTTAAGACATAGAACCGGACTTCAAAAGAATTCCATCACAATATCCTTTTCTACAGATCAAAAATTTTCTGTTGGTCACTGAAAACAACAATGCTAGTTCAAGATTATGTCTAATTTGCCTTGCGAAGAACGCTAAAGTAGAACTTGCTAGCAATAGCATCCCAATATATCCCGACCTCATCGCCAGCCGCCAACCCCCTCCGTTTCACGAACTCCTTGATCCAACCCCCCTTGAGGACGTAAGACCTAGACGACGCTCAAAACACGAACACCAGTCGATGCTCAGAGCACGTGTCCATGTCCATCACGATGACGTCGGCCCCCTTGCCGCTCTCGACTTGCCTCACTGTCTCCTCGTTCATCCATCGGAGAAAGTGGCTCTTCACAAAGTCCCGCCTGATCAAGAGCCTCGACAGGTGGCCGAGATCGCTTTGCGTTAGCCTCTTCTTGATCTTATAAGGGTCGAAGAGCAGCGTCAACTCTGTGGAAACTTCCTCGGCACCACATCCTGAGGCCTCTTTCTTTCCCTTCTGCGTTCTTTTGCACTTCGCCTTCTTCTCCGCAATTAAGGATTCGGCATTGGTAAGTGAGGCCATGGATTTTCGCTTCGGTTGGGCAGGAACGACTTCTTGACGAGGGCCGCCGACTTCCTTCATGTTCTGATCAGGCGCGAGGGGGAAGAACTCGCGATCGACCACCACTCTTGCAGAAGAAATACCTCTGACCCCTTCGTCGCCATTTTTCTCCTGATTGTGCAGATAATAAAGGCACGAGCATGACGAAGAGTCCATCGATGCCCGCAAGTGGACCTCGCTTCTCAGGTGGTTGCCAATGGGTTTCTTCTCGCGATCCTGCAGACAAGAAAGGCGGGACAACAAAGAGTCCGTCAATGGTGGCGAGTGGACCTCCCCTCTCAGGATGTCGCCGATGGGAGGCGAATTGGGGCCCAAGAAATCGATGAGCTTCATGGGATTTTGGTTGAAGAAACAGAAAAACACTCCGCGAGAACAACAAAGGGCAACAGGGTGCGGAGAAATTCAGAGAGAGCGAAAGACAGAAGAAAGACAACGTTGGAGAGAGGATAGAAACAAAGAGGAAATATATAGTTTACCGTTGGAAATGGCATGGCCTCGAGGGCGCGCTGAGGAGGGAGAGTTTCTTTCCTAATTCGAGTCAGGTTAAGGTTAGTAAAATAGGAAATAATTTCAAGATTCAAGATTGAAGATGGATTCCTGTGTAAACTATAATATCGCAAACTCTTTAATTATTCTAAATAATGAGTTGAAGATAACTTCCTGTTAGATATATGCTATGAACGAGCTTCTTATTTTTGTTTTGTTACATTTTTATCATCATGTAATAGGACGGAATTTCAAAAGGCTGGAAATTTTGTTTGATTTATTTTTAAAAAAGAAAGATTTTCAAATGTATATAATAATGAATTTATTGAAAAAAACGGATGTAATTTTTTTTTTTAATCTTTGTCTTATTTTTTTATATCAATTTGTTCTCATTGCTCAAGTGAGACACTTTCCTATACTAGTTAAATTATTTGTTTCCTATATGAGGTTTTATTTGAGTACGTTGTAGGGATAATACCACAAAAAACTTTAAATTATACCTATTATAACATTAATAATTGAAACTTTTCTTTTGTGACAACATCAATAATCTTGAATTAGTATTTCCTTTAGTCAATGACGAACAGGAAACTTTTAATTTCAGAAAAAGGGTAATGGTATGGAACTTTATTATTGCATGCGATTGGGCTTTCTCTATCTTCCTTAGAAATTCAATTTTTGAGTAGTGTTCTCATGAAAGCCAAATCATCTTTGATTCTATTGAGTCTTTTTTTCCTACTGTGGTGAATATAAAAAAAAAATATAACGTCATATATACAAAGTGACGTTCTAATAGACTAGATGCTCGAATTATTTCCAAGAAATTGAATTCATCCTTGTTATGTGGAAAATCCTAAATAGTCCAAAATAATGCATGTTGACAGTCAGCAAGTAAGGACTACAAAAGTTCAATCTCTACCAAAGTTTCATTTCATAAAAAAAAAAAAAAAAAACTATAAAGAATGTGCCATAGCTTGGTTAGGTTCTATTAGTTTTGTGAAAAATATTCATTGAAAAATATTTGAAAATAGTCTTTTATATCGTTAAAAAATAAACATTAAATATTTTCATCATTTTCGACCAAAAAATATATTTTTGTCATATGGGAAAATATTTAGATATAACTTATTGTCAATAATGAATTTTATTATCTAATTTTTCAAATAATAAAAAATATTTTAAACTTATTTATTTTTCTAAAATAAATAGAGCTTCATCGATATGAAAGAGTGACTATTCGATCCCACTGACATATCTCCTCCCATACAAATAGCTCCACTCATGGAGTACATTGTCCTAATATATTTTATGGTTATGTAAGTGAGAAAAAAAGTGAAAGAAAAATATATAGAAATACTTCATAAGAAAAAGAAAGTAAGCAAATATCAATTAGGAAATGAGGGTATAGCAATAGAGATAGGAAGAAATCATAACACAGTCTATTTAACGATGAAAAAAATATATTTCTTAAATTGATTGATTATATTATTTAGAAAAATAAATAAATGAAAAAATATTTTTATCATTGGTGAAAATGTTTTGATATAATTATTATGAATAATAAAAATATTATTTGCTAATTATTTAGAGTAATTCCGTTGATTACGACAAGAGTAGGAGATATGATAGCCATTACGTAACACTTGCAGCTGTTAGGCCCCGTAAACGTGCTCGATCAGTGCCACGTAAGATCAAAATTAGCCAAATTCATCAGTTACGTGTGCACGCTGGCCCACGCTGACTTCATTGCACTCTTGTTTCCGTTTCTTCGCGGCTTGCCAGACGGCCGCCACCACCACCGCCGCCGCCAATGGCGGAGCATCTGGCGGGGGCCCGAAGAGCGTCCGGAACCTGCCCCGACAGAGGTTCGAGACGGGGGACAAGGACAAGGAGGCTTGCCTCGGGTAGGCGCTCGAGACGGCGGCAGAGCGATCCCACCCCGAAGCGTGGGCTGGGCTTGACTTTCCGCCTCTGCGTCTCCACATGCCGATGCGGAAAGACCAACTCCAATGTCCTTGGTCGTCCCCACTTGCTCTTACATCTCGGTCCGTTCTCGATGCCCTTTGTCCTCGTTCTCGGGAGTTCGATGAAATAACTCTGACAGTGGTTGTTGACAACTACTTACAAATATAATATGTTTGTCTATCCATGCATGTGAATATTGTATTGTCTATCAAGACCTACATTCTGATTGCATCTGAGTGTATAGATTTCTTTCCATAATTGTGACTGTACTTAGTCCACAGGGATAGATGTAGAACATTCGCGGTCGTAGAACTAACCTGTCTTGATGCAGCTTCTGCCTTCGTTGAAGCATGTTGGAAAAGATGAAAGCATCGGCAATCTTTGATCTTATAAGGGAAACGTTTTACTATCAATGGAATGAATTATCCTCCACTGGACATTGTCATGTCATGCCTGGTGGACATTGCCTTGGTCTCCATCGTCGACTGAAACAAAATTCCTAAATTTGCTTCTGGTGTTGAGGGGATTAATTAGTTATTGATGTATTTAGTATATGATAAGTGACTGCTAGATGACGGAAATAAGATAAGAAGTGTGATTAGCTGCATATTATATGAGCCATGTGGTCTAAATACAAAACATATCTTGCTCAGAAAAACATTAGGAAGGTGAGATTGAATCGATTCACTTTCACTGAATTCAGACACTGGGACTGCGTCCTGAAAATCGAACTTCTTATAAATAGAAATGATGGTCGTTAGCAATCCGCCGGATTTAGACACCAAAGCAAGGATTTGCTTCCCCAACTCCGCCAGTAGTACCGACTGTAAAAATCCAAAGGCACCAAATTTAGCGGATGCTTATTGGTACAAACTTCAAGGGCACAACAGAGACTCCAGACAACCTCCTCAAAAGTTCAAAGCCATAGGGAAGAACGGTACTCCCCTTCAAGCCAGATCAATAATCATGTACCCTGATCTTAGCTCACCTCTCTCCATGAGCTAACCATAATTGCAAGAAAACTATACGATGGAGCCAAATCTCAACAGAGCCGACATGAGTGTTGTTAGACCGACGTAGTCAATGAACCTTTCCGTTCTGGGCAGAGTGAGTGAGTGTGATGATCTACGGGTTAAAGTTGTCTGTTTTATTTTCATTTTTTGGCATTAGACAAATTAAGTTAACTAGATTTCCATGTTGGTGACAGAGAGTTCATGAAAAACAGGAATCTCTGGACTGCAGTCACAAGGAATCCTGTACTTGGAAAATACTTGAATCTCAATGATATCATTATGAGTAACCCCCCGAACTACTCTTGGAAAATTTTCAAATTATTGATAAATCACGACCCCTTTTTATCTCTCCTCTTTTGATCATCGAAGCCATTTGTCGCGACCAACTTTTTTCGGGGTTTAAACCACCTAGGGTTTGGCTAATGGATTGTTAAGCCTAGACTTAACTCGGGCTTTCCCAAGCCCATACCAATTCGCGACTTAGGTTCAAGTTTTTAACATGCAATTGATTTTCAATTAGAAGTCGCCACTAATCTATTTTTGGTGGGTCGATTAGAAACCCAAGCAAAGTAACGGGAGATTTACTTTACTCCTACGAACCAGAGATTGAGGGTACGAGAACTTGGTTAAACTAGATTTCTCTAATGCCCTTTCGGTACCATTTCTTTTTAATTTTTCAAAATGTTTTTGCAAGCAGCTGATTTATTTTAACCTATTTTCCTAACATATGAGGTGATCATGCGGGTACGCAACCCACCAATTTAACATCCAGATAAACAATAAATAAATTGCAAAAACTTACCTCAAAGCAACGAAAGCATCTGTAATGTTAGGTTAAAAACCACATCGACAACCTGGATATGGTTTCTAATTAACACGCAATTTCTTTTTGTTTTCACTTAATTAATGAAAATCATGCAATATGCAATGCAATACTAACTAAATGACCTAATTCTAATGCCATGCAATTTCTAATTAAATGGACCTAACAACAATATCTAAATGACATGCATTTCATGAATTTATTTTTAATTATACACAATGATAATTTTTCTTTTTCCTAAAAATGCAATTTATCCTAGAACTAATTTATTCTAAGACATTTTTTGTATTTTTTTATGAAAATTCGGAATTAGGGAAAAATGCGAAAATTTATTTAACTAGATTAAGATTTAATTTGCATTAGGAATTAGGTTGAGCCAAATCCTAATTTAAACTAAAACATTATCTTAACCTGAATAATCCTAAAATGCAATATATCTAAAAAAATACCTAAACTTATAACGAATTAAGAAGGAATATTATCTAGAATTGAACTAAGTGCAATTTAATCCTAACATGCAATGACGTGTAAAATATGCTTTGCCACTACATGACATGTGTATGATGATTTTTGTTGTTGTTTTTGTTTAATTTCGAAATTAATAATTGTCAAATAATTAAACATGCAATCCAAACTAAAAATCTAGCAACCTAAATTGATTGATTTAATTTTTATTTATTTAAGATTCGAAATAAGATTCCTATTTTAAATATGTAAACCCTAAACATGCAATATTATAATTCGAACACATTTCAAGATAAATAAAACAATCAAGACCATCCAAAATTACTAAAAAAATATCACGCATAACTTAGATCAAGAGATGATATTTCGCTAGTAAAATCGATAAGTTGATCTTAAGCCTTAAAGATCAAAATATCAATTTTATTCCCACTTGATTAATTATTTCATCTAAAGCCTTATAGATGAAATAAATAAATAAAAACCTTGCGTGGTTGCGAATTAGTTGATAGGTTAAAATTCTCAATCACATATTAAAGACTAATTATACTAAAAAGGACGAGATAAAGTAAAATAACAAAAATAATGAAAATAAAATAAATAAATAGAAGAAAAAGCTACCTAAATTGATTATTTTTCTTTTTCCTTTTTTTTTTTTTTTTCAGGAGAAAATGATGGTTGCTCCGGTGAGGGGGATTCGCCGCCAACGGACTCCGGCGAGAGCAGCAAGGGTAGCTACCGGCGAGGGACTCCGGCGAGCAGCGGCGGGGGAGGCTCCGGTGGCGTCGGTCGCGGCAGGGACAGCAGCGCGGCGGCGGCTGAGTGTTGGGCAGAGGCGAGTGGGTCGCGGAGGCGGCTGGTGTCGCGTTGGCGCGGGAGCAGTGCAAGTTTCGGGCGTCGGGTTGAAATGCGGACGGAGCGGCGAGACCGGTGGCGCAGCGTGGCGGAGGCGAGCGGACCAGCGAGGTGGCGGTGCGGAGGCGCGGCGGAGCTCGGAGATCGACGGGCGGCGTCGCGGGTGGAGCAGAGGTGTTGCAACGGCGCGGCGTCGGCGAGGGCGGGAGCGCGGTCGTCGGGATCGCGGTCGCAACGTCCGGTGAGCGGAGATGGGTGGCGAAGGCACCGGATGCTGGGCTGAGGAGAGCGGCGCGGTGGCACGACGAGGTCGGGAGCGCGGGCGAGGGTGCTCGCGGCTGTGGAGGCGCGGCAGCAGCGGGCTGCTGCGGCGTCGGGTGAATTGCAGACGTCGAGCGTTGGTGCAGCGGCGGCAGGGGACAGCAGCGCGGTCGTCGGGCGAGCGGTGCTGGGCGATCAGCAGCGACGAGCAGGCTGCTGCTGGTGCTCGCGGGTGATGGCGAGCTGCGCAGGTAGTCACGGACGGAGGCCGGCGGTGGGAAGAACACCCGCACGAAGAAGAACAGTGTTCTTCTCTCTCTTTTTTTATTTCTTTCTCTCTCTTCTCACGTCTCCCTCACGTCCTCTCTGTACCTCTTTTGACTTTTGACTTCTCCCTTCTTCTTTTTTGCAGGTTGTCAGAAGGGAAAAGAAAAGGACTTCTTTTGACTGCGGAGAAAGCTTTTTTTCTCTCTTTCTCTCTTTTCACTTTCTCCCGCGCTCTCTTCACGAAATCTCTCTCAACTTTTTCGCACCTCTGAAAATTTTTCTGAATTCGCTCCCCCTCGCATCCGTACAGATCGACTTATTTTATAGTGATTTCTAGACGGCCGGTCTTCATGGCAACTTTCAAGCTTCCTTTTTCCTTTGCCTTAATTCATGTAAATTGGAGCGAAATTTTGCAATCAATTTGATTTTTCCTTGGATATTTCGATTCCTTCCCTTTTATCAAACTCCTTACTTTTTTTATTTATCTAATTTCTTTGATTGAAAATTTGCTTCCATATTTACTATGAATTAAATATTCATCGGAGCAAGGATGGTTAATCAGAATTTCCACATTCCATTCATAACTAATCGAATCAATTTTCCCCTTTTTTTATTTTTTCTTTTCAAAAAGCAATTTTATTTTTCCAAAATTAGGTGTCAACACTATTACATTGCACATTTGTTCTGGAAAAACGCTCAAACAAAGAGAAGGGATTTCCTAAAACGAATTAGTTAATGTTGCAGAGAAATAAACAAACTGCCTCTCCTTGGAAGTGAGAAGTTTGAAATCCATATTGATGGCTCACCTTTCGAAATGATACAAAGTCTACAGCAATCTTTTGGATCTTTAGGACCAGGTGACTTTTTCATGATGATCAAACACGAACATGCCACATACTTAAAATTTAGCAGACAATT
The DNA here is from genome assembly GCF_016545825.1 of Eucalyptus grandis. Classification (NCBI taxonomy): domain Eukaryota; kingdom Viridiplantae; phylum Streptophyta; class Magnoliopsida; order Myrtales; family Myrtaceae; genus Eucalyptus; species Eucalyptus grandis. The sequence goes on from NC_052616.1 coordinate 26,306,390, forward strand.
AAGCTGTGCAGGCAGGGATTTGGAAGTTTTTCAAAGTGTCCAACGCCAAAGCTGGAGAAAGCTACAAGAAGTTGACTTTGGCACCTTTCGATATCCTATGCTATGGCAAAACATCAGAGAGCTGTTGATCTGGACTGTTCAGTAGAAACATCTTGATGAAACAGTGACTAAAAACCAGCTTATGCATTCACTGTTGAGGCAAAAGCACAAAATATGTGGGCATGTCTTGTACTGTCAATGGCATTGCAACCGCACACTCATCTATAGGAATGTGGTGTAAACCAAGCCTACTTATACATAGACTTGCCTGGTAATGCGGCCGCTATTACAAAGCGAACTCTATTCGCGAAGGCCTATTATATAATAGGAAATTAGAGTCACATCGATCATTACAAAATAAGAAGTCCATCTTAAAAAGGATCACTTAAAATTTGTGCTTAGACAGAATTTAGAAAGTCAGATGTTGCCAATCTACAATAATCAATTTCATCCACTTAAAGATATTGCCACAAAGTGAAAACTCTCACAAGAATATTGAAGACAGAACCAGGCTTCAAAAGAAGCATTCACCAAGAATTAAATTTCGAGAGATAGTGTCATTGCATTTCTGAGAGATAGTGTCATTGCATACAATAGAATTCTATCACTAATATCCTTTTGTAGAGATCAAAATTTTCCTGTTGGTCAACCAAAAAAAAAAAAAAAACAAACTAGATCAAGATCAAGCCTGATTCGCTCTGTGGAGGAGGCTAAAGTGGAATTCGCTAGCACTAGGCTCCCAATATATCCCGACCTCATCGCCAGCTGCCAAGCCCCTCCGTTTCACGAACTCCTTGATCCAACCCCCCTTGAGGACGTACGACCCAGACGACGCCCAAAACACAAATACCAGTCGATGCTCGAGCACGTGTCCAAGTCCCTCACGATGACGTCGGCCCCCCTGCCGCTCTCGACTTGCCTCACTGTCTCCTCGCTCATCCACCGGAGAAAGTGGCTCTTCACGAAGTCCCGCCCGATCAAGAGCCTCGACAGGTGGCCGAGATCGCTTTGCGTAAGCCTCTTCTTGATCTTATAAGGGTCGAAGAGCAGCGTCAACTCCGTGGAAACTTCCTCGGCGTCACATCCTGAGGCCTCTTTCTTTCCCTTCTGCGTTCTTTGGCACTTCGCTTTCTTCTCCACAATTAAGGTTTCGGCATCGGTAGGTGAGGCCATGGATTTTCGCTTCAGTTGGGCAGGAACGATTTCTTGAGAAGGGTCGCCAACTTGCTTCGTGTTCCGATCAGGCGCGACGGGGACTCCTGCAGACGAAGTACCTCTGGCTCCTTCGTCACGATCCTTCTCCTGATCGTGCAGAGAAGAAAGGCACGAGTAAGAGTCCATCGACGGCGGCGGCGAGTGGACCTCGCTTCTCAGGTGGTCGCCAACGGGTTTCTGCTCGTGATCTTGCAGATGAGAAACGCGCGACGATGAAGAGCCCATCAATGGCGGCGAGCGGACATCACCTCTCAGGATGTTGCCCATGGCAGGTGATCTGGGGCCCAAGAAATCGATGAACTTCAAGGGTTTTTGGCGAAAGAAACAGGAAAGTGCTTCGAAAGAACCACAAAGGGCAACGCGGTTCAGAGGAATTTAGAGAGAGCGAAAGAGAGAAGGACAACGTTGGAGAGAATAGAGAGACAGAGGATGATGAGGACGCGGAGGCAGAGAGGAAAATATATAGTTTACCGTTGGAATTGGGATGGCTTTGGAGTCAAGTTTCGAGAGTGTGCGGAGGAGTGAGATGTTATTTCCGAATTCGAGTCAGGTTAAGATTAGTAAATTAGGAAATAATTTCAAGATTCAAGATTGATTTCCTAATTTGTTACATTATTTTCATCATGCAATGGGACGGAACTTTAAAAGGCTGGAAAAAAAATTGATACATTTTAACAAGAGAAAGAATTTAAAATGTTTATGATAATGAGCTTATAAAAAAACATGGGTAGTTACATTCCAAAAAATTACACAAAATAAAGAAAAGAGACCGTATCGGAAAGGGATATCATAAGCTTATTTTATATTTGCTTCTTCTTCTTTTTTATCAATTTATTAACATTTTTTGAGAGGGACACTATCTTGTTCTAGTTAAATTATCTGTGCCCTAATGAGGTTTTAGTTGAATATGTTATAGGGATGATATCACAAAAACTCCTAAATTATGCATTCCGTAACATCGATAATCAAATTTTCTTTGTAACATTAATAATCTTGAATTATTATTTCTTTTGGGAGGAGTTTGTAATCCTTAGAAAAATTTTATTGTTACGCATAGAATTTTACTATTACGTGCAATCGGGCTATCATTATTTTCTTCAAAAATTCAATTCATGATGGATGTTCTTTTGAAAGTTAGGGTGTCTTTAATTTATTTTTTTGAGTCTTTTTTTTCTCGCTGTGGTGAGTATAAAAAATTTAATGTTATATATATGTTTACATTTTATAAAGTGACGTTCCAATAGATTAGATGCTCAAATTATTTCTCGGAAAATGGGATAAAATTGAATTCTTCCTTGTCATGTTCAAAATTCTTTATAGTCCAAAATAATACATGTTGATCCCCAGCAAGTAAGGACTGCAAATGTTTCTTCTCTACTAAAGTTGCATTTCTTAAAAAGAGAAAAAGAGAGTAGGTTTTGTTTGTTTAACAGAAAATGAATAATTTGAAGAATATTGTAAAATTATCACTTATATCGCTCAAAAATATAAATAAATTTTCATCGCTTGTGAAAATATTTAAATGTAACTTATTGTTGATAATGAAAACCTTTTTCATTGACTATATATTTCAAGCAATAGGAGAGATAATTTTTTTAAAAAAATATTTTTAAATTATTCAATCCCACTAACACGTCCTCCTTCGCAGATAGCTCCACTCAAGAAGTACATGGTCCTATTATTTTCTAGGGAAAAAGCCTTTAAAAACTCTAAACTACACCCAATGTGACATTTTATTCAAACTTTTTTTTTAATGACACAAACAACTCCAAACTTATATCCATGTAACATATTTACCCCAAACCATACCAAACTTTTTATGACACTAAAAATTTTAAATTTGTATCCGTACGACACATTCACCTCAAAATTTGGAATAAATGTGTCATATAACTACAAGTTTGGGATTTTGGTATTATAAAAAAAAAATTGAGGTAAATGTGTTTTTTATAGTTTTTTGTGTCATGTAGAAAATTTTGGATTAAATGTGTCATACGGTATAAGTTTGAAGTTTTATGTTACAAAAAACAAATATATTTGAAATAAATGTATCACGGTAAACATTTTAGGATTGTTGGTATATTTTCCCTTTTTTCTAAAATTACGTAAGTAAGAAAGTAATATATATATATATATATATATATATAAATACTCCTAATTAAAAAGAATGTAAGTAAGGATAAACTAGCATAAGAGGATAGAGTGAGAGAAACAGTAAGAAATTGAAGCTATATTTATTCACAAAAAAATAAATGATTTGAAAATTATTTTTAAAATAATTGTTTATATAGCAACAAAAATAAATGAACGACCAATATAATTATAGTCAATGAGAATGTTTAGACGTAATTATTTTCTATAATGAAAAATTATTATAAATAATATAAGTGGTCATATTTTTAAAAAAAAAAAAAAAATCATATTTTTATTTTTCACTAAAGAAATGAACTTGATCAAAAGAAAAAAAAATTATAATTGCTTGTGCCTGAGATCCTTAGGTGTTGCTAAGTGCTCCGAAAATACATTGGTTCAATGGGAGAATTACCAAAAAAGTCCTAAACCTATTGTAATTGTGCCAATTCAGTCCTAAACTTTTTTTTTTGGCCAATTTAGTCCTAAACCTTTTACGGTTGTGTCAATTCAGTCCATCTGGCCAAAATTGGCCGGCCGGGCGCGACGTGGACCGGCGAACGCTAACATGGCATTTTTAAATAATTTTTTTATTATTTTTTCGAATTTTTAATATTTTTTGGAATTTTTAATTCTTTTTTTTTTTTTTTTCCATCATCTTCTTCGCCTCCTGGCCGGCCGGTGAGGTGAGCCTCGCCGGCCAATGGCGAGGCTCGCCTCCGCCGGCCGGGAGGCAAGGGCTGGCGAGGGCGAGGCCCCGCTAGATCGGGCGAGGTCGGCCTTGCCGGCCGGCAGCTGGCGAGGGTGAGGCCTCGCCAGATCTGGCGAGCTCGGCCCTCGCCAAGGCCGGGGCGGAGGCGGGGAGGCGGTCAACCAGGCGGGGAGAGGGAATCGGGGGAGGCGAAGCCCGAGCTGAGGAGACAATCGGACGCCCGATCGAGGGCCGGTCCGAGGGACGTCGAAGCTCACCGCATCGCTCGGTTGCAAGCGGACGCCGCGATTGACGCCGAGGTTCGGGCTGATGGAATCTAAGAGCTTCGCGGCGGTCGGAATCAAGCCGAGCCGTTCGTTCTGGTGGGGCGAATCGGGGGGAATTCGGCGGAGGGACTCGTCTTCTTCGTCGCGGCGCGCGAGGGCGTCCGGTCGTCTCCTCAAGTCGGCTCCGCCTCCCCCCGATTCCCTCTCCCCGCCCGGTCAACCGCCTCCCCGCTCCGCCGCTTCTTCTCTTCCAGGTCTCTCTCTCCCTCCCCGTCTCCGCCCCAGCCCTAGCGAGGGCCGAGTTCGCCGGATCTGGTGGGGCCTTGCCCTCGCCAGTGGCCGGCGAGGCTGAGCTCGCCAGATCTGGCGGGGCCTCGCCCTGCCAACGGCCGGCAAGGCCGACCTCGCCAGATCCGGCGGGGCCTTGCCCTCGCCGCCCTTGCCTCCGGCCGGTGGGGGCGAGCCTTGCCGGCGGCGCCGGCCGGCTAGGAGGTGAAGAAGATGATGGAAAAAAAAAGAAAAAAAGAATTAAAAATTCCAAAAAATATTAAAAATTCGAAAAAAAATAAAAAAATATATTTAAAAATGCCACGTCAGCGCCGGCCGGCCAATTTTGGCCGTATGGACTGAATTGACACAACTGTAAAAGGTTTAGGACTAAATTGGCTAAAAAAAAAGTTTAGGACTGAATTGGCACAATTACAATAGGTTTAGGACTTTTTTAGTAATTCTCCCCTGGTTCAATTACTGCTTTTGTCGGCTATCGTCACTCATCCTTCCTGGAACCCACAGAATTTCTTGTGCCTGTACTGTTTCTTCGCCTAGTTCCTTTCTGTACCTGTGATCCCGAACTTGGATCCATGTATTTATTACTCTTACTGCACTCGGTTTTCTAAACACTATATATAGACTTGCTTGGCAATGCTACTAATTGGTTGTTTGCTTGGGCAGGACAGTTTTCTTCCGAAAAACCCATCTTGGAATTCTTACTGTACTCCGAAGACATCAAGTCCCATAGGTAAAAAATTTTCTATCAAACTGGGTGAAAATAATAGCAAGTCTGAGAATATCAAGTGGATGTCTACTAGCTTGACCTGCTCTCTTTTACTTCTTTCTTGGTATCTGTCTTAATAGGGCGTGGTTCTCCCGCATAAAGATGCTTCTTTTAGTAATGAATTTTCAGGTTCTTCTTGGGTCCGTATGTGTTTACACATCTTCAAGAGAAATTTACATTTCTCTTTTACGTGTCTCTAACACAATAGACATGTTGCAACTGCGGCGCCATCCATATAAAATATATCCAAAAGCTGAGCCAGCAGTTTGAGCTATTTGACGCCAAAGGATCCCATGGTAGCGAGGGTATCAAACTATCAAGGGCGAGATTGAAACACCGGTAAATCAAAGAGGAAAAAAAAAGTAGCTGTGAAAGAAACGAAAAAGTAGAAGAGATTTGAAGTTGCAATTCGATTTAGGAAGAGCAAGAGAAGAAAGTGAGAGAGGCGAGAGAGAAACGGGAGAAGTGAGGACACAAAAGAGGAGTCTAATGAAGTTAGAATAGGAGCCACGTTTATACATGGGAACTGATGAAGGGACAGCTGCAAATCCTATGTGGCACTATTCAAGCACCCAATATTTTCTCTCAAGGATAATTATCAATTCTGAGATAACTATGAAATTGCCTCAGGGGAAGATCTCCCATTTCACTGTCTAGCGGGGATGGGAGCTTTTTCTGATGCTACAGAAACAGCAATAAACCTCCACGCCGTCTTCCACATATTCTGATGGAGCCTCTAGTGTTCCCTTTGGCTCCCTAATTGATGATGCACCTGCATCTGGACAAAGCAAAGGTGACTGCATGGATCACTGAAGTCCTTGCTTTGCAGTTTGGTAATCGTAACAAAGGAGGTAATCCCTGGCAATGATTGTTGACAACTATTTACAAGTTTTATATGTTTGTCAAGTTTTATATGTTTGTCTTTGTACCCATGTGAATATTGTCTATTGAGACATACATTCTGATTTGATCCTTGTGTATGAGTTCTTTCCTTAATTGTGACTGTACTAGTCATCTCGAAATGATGTAAACCATACCGCAGTTTTCTTTAATGAGAAGCTCTTATTGCTTCTAACTTCGTTGAAGCATGTTCTGAAATGAAAAAAAGCATCAGCAATCTTTCTTAAGTTTAATTTTATACAGGAAACAATCTACTAACAATGGAATGAATGATCGTCCTTATGCCTCTTGGACATTGTGTTATTATCCATCATTGAGCAAAACAAAAATCCTAAATATGCTTTTGGCATTGAGGGGAATGATTAGTTATTAATTTATTATATGATAAGTGATTCCCAGTTGATGAAACTAAGATAAGAAGTGCGATTAACAACATAGTATATGAGCCATGTGGTCTGAATACAAAATATATTCCCGCACAGAAATATCAGGAACGTGACATTGACTCTGATTCACTTTCTCTTAATTTAGACACTGGGATTGCGTCCTGAAAATTGAACCTCTTGTAAACAGAAAAGATGGTTGTTAGCAATCTTGCGGATTAGGGCACCAAAGCAAGGATTTGCCCCACGAATTCCGCCGATAGTGCCGACTGTAAAAATCTAAAGGCACCATATTTAGCGTATGCTCCTGGGTACAAACTTTAGGGGCACAACAGAGACTTCCGACACCCTCCTCAAAAGTCCAACACCATAGGGAAGAACAGTACTTCCCTCCAAACTCGTGTCTGATTGGGGGAGAATTGTCCAAAAAGTCTTAAATCTATTGCAGTTTTGCCAATTCAGTCATAAATCTTTTAACTTTGCCAATTGAGTTCTGAACCTTTTCACTTCTTGTCGATTCAGTCCATCTGGCCAATTTTGGCCGGAAAATGTTGACGTGGATTTGGCGGTGCCACGTAGGACCGTCGCCGACGTGGATAAATTTTTAATTTTTTAATATTTTCTAAATTTTTTTGAATTTTTTTGAATTTTATGTTTTTTATTTTCTGTTGTTTTTTTTTTTTTTTATTATTTTGGCTCTTTCGGTGGCCGGTTGGCCTTGCCCGCCAAAGGTGAGGCCGGTCGCGAGGTTGACCCCGAGGGCGCCCGGCCTCGGCGAGAGCCGACCTCGCTAGATCTGGCGAGGGGAGCCCTCACCAGGGGTCACCCTCGCCCAGGCAAGCGTCGGCCTCGCGGTGGCTAGCCGATGCCCGGCCGGCCGGGGTGATGCTCGCCTAGGCAAGGGCGAGCGTTGGTGAGGGCCGGCCTCGCCGGATCTAGCGAGGGGAGCCCTCGCCGGGTGTCGCCCTTGCCTAGGTGAGCGTCGGCCTCGCCCTTGGCCAGGTGGGCGACGGCTGGCCACAGCCATAGGCCGATGCCCGGCCGGCCAGGGCGAGGGCTGGCCTCGGCGAGGCTTGCCCTTGCCCGGTCGAGCGTCGGACTCGCCTAGACTAGATTTGGCGAGGCCGGTCCTCGCCCTTGGCCGGCCGGGAGTCGGCTGTGGCCGGTGGCCAGGCTGTCGCTCGCCCGGCTAGGGGCGAGGCCGACACTCACCTAGGCGGGCGACCCCCGCGAGGGCTCCCTCGCTAAATCTAGCGAGGTCAACCCTCGCCGGGGTTGTTGTTGCCTGGCCGGGCCAACCGGCCGGCTATGGCCGGTGGCGGCCATCGCTGTGGCATGTGGCCAACCATAGGAAAAAGCCAAAAAAAAAAAAAAAAAAAAAGTAAAATAGGAAAAAAACAGAAAATAAAAAATAAAAATAAAGTTCAAAAAAATATTAAAAATATTAAAAAATTATTAAAATTTGTCCATGTCGGCGCCGGCGGTCCTAGGTGGCACCGCCGGCATCCACGTCAGCATTTTACGGCCAAAATTGGCCTGATGGACTGAATCGGCAAGAAGTGAAAAGGTTTATGACTCAATTGGCAAAGTTAAAAGGTTTATGACTAAATTGGCAAAACTGCAATAGGTTTAGGACTTTTTAGACAATTTTCCCGTCTGATTGGTAATCATGTTCACTGATCTTAGATGACCCTTCTCTCTCTCTCTCTCTCTCTCTCTCTCTCTCTCTCTCTCTCTCTCACAACCAGCTTGCCACAATAGCAAGATAACTACACGACAAAGCCAAATCTCAACGGAGCCGAATCTCAACAGAGCCGGCATTAGTGTTGTTAACCGGCGCAATCAACGAACCTTTCTGTTCCAGGCAGAGTGAGTGAGTGTGATGAATTGCAGGTTAGAGCTTTTATGCTTTGTTATTACTTCTATTTCTTATTTTTTGCCATTAGACAAATAACTAAATTTCCATGTTAGTAACAGAGTTCACGAAAAAATGCTCTCTGGGGACTGTAGCCACAAGGAAAATTCTGTACTTGGAAAATACTTGAATCTCAATGCTATTTTATTGCACATTTGGTCCCAAAAAACACTCAAACAAAGAGAAGGGAATTCCTAAGACCGATAAAGTAATGTTACAGACAAATAAACAAACTGCCTGCTTGAAAGTGAGAAGCTGAAGTCCATATTGACCGCTCACCTTCGAAACGATATGAAGTGTAAGACAACCTTTTGGATCTTTAGGACAAGGTGACTTTTCATGATTATCAAACACGGACATGCCGGATACTTGAAATTTAGCAGACGATTAAGCTGTGTAGGAAGAGATTTAGGAATTTTTCAAAAAGTGTCCAAGGCCAAAGCTGGAGAAAGCCGCAAGTAGTTAACTTTGGCACCTTTGGATATCCTATGCTATGGCAAAACATCTGAGCTGTTGATTTGTAGTGTTTAACTAAAAGCCAGCTCATTCATTCACTGTTGAGGTTAAAGCACAGAATACGTAGGCATGTATTGAACTGCCAAAAGCATTGCAACCTGCACGTTCATCTATAGGCATGTGCCGGAAACTAAGCCAAACTTATACATAGACTTGCCCAATAATGTGGCCGCCACTACAAAAATCAACTCTAAAATCAGAAGCAAATATGAAATGTGTATTTGCATGAGACCGATCAGTACCAAATAAGTAGTCTGCGTTAAAAAGGGATCATTTACAATCTGTGTTCGGACAAGATTAAGAAAGTGAGACGTTGCCAATTTACCATAATCTACTCTCCCCATTTAAAGATATAGCCACAGTGAAAACTTCATAGAAGAAAATTAAAGACAGAGAACTGGACTTCGAAAGAATTCCATCACTATATCCTCCTCTACAGATCAAAATTTTTCTGTTGGTCACTGAACAACAACAATGCTAGTTCAAGATTATGTCTAATTTGCCTTGCGAAGAACGCTAAAGTGGAACTTGCTAAGAAAAGGATCCCAGTATATCCCGACCTCATCGCCAGCCACCAACCCCCTCCGTTTCACGAACTCCTTGATCCAACCCCCCTTGAGGACGTAGCACCCAAACGACGCCCAAAACACGAACACCAGTCGATGCTCAGAGCACGTGTCCATGTCCCTCACGATGACGTCTACCCCCTTGCCACTCTCGACTTGCCTCACCGTCTCCTCGTTCATCCATCGGAGAAAGTGGCTCTTCACAAAGTCCCGCCTGATCAAGAGTCTCGACAGGTGGCCGAGATCGCTTTGCGTAAGCCTCTACATGATCTTATAAGTGTGAAGATGAGCAAGATGAATGGATACGGAAGAAAGATTATATTCTTTTCTTCTCGTCTGTATTATTTCAGTATATGCAACTCAATGCAGAGCACATTTCAATGGCGTGCTCTTCCTCTGTTTTTTACAATCAACTCTGTTACATTGACTCAATGAAGAAGAAGAAGGCTAAGCTCTTCTATATATAGCATATGCTAAACAGAAAAAGAACCAGCTGTCATCGTAAAACAGAATTCATGAAAGACTTAAAGAAGAAAAGAACTAATTTCGTCTATTCTGTTATATATTGAAAAACTGAACTAACAGCTTCTCTTTTCCTTCTGAGAATATGGCACGTGTTATTTACACCGACTTATCTCCATCACATTATGTAGATACACGGCTGACAGCATTACTGGCACTGACTTGTGCATTTTGCTTCTTCCGAACTTTTTCAATGACAGCCGTCTCTGTTTTGGCAATGCCTTTATTTTCTGCCTTTGTTAACTTCATAGCAGTATAACAACTTCTCTGGTTTTGTGTTCTCATGTTCTTAACATCCCCCCTCAAATTGGGAGGGGATAAAAATCCCATGCCCAATTTGGTGCGAAGATTAGAATGAACAAAGTGCGACAAGGATTTTGTAAAAATATCTGCAAGTTAAAGATGGCTAGGAACATAGCGAACATTGAGTGATCCTGAGGAGACTTTCTCCCAAACAAAGTGGAAATCAACCTCGATATGTTTGGTACGGGCATGTAGAATTGGGTTGGCTGTAAGGGAGATAGCAGACTTATTATCACAAAATAAGAGAGTTGGAGACATAAGAGATATACCTATATCACGCAAGACAAAACCGATCCAAGTAAGATCAGCTGTAGTGGAGGCAAGAGCTCGATATTCGGCTTCTGTGGAAGAGAGAGAGACAGTTGGTTGTTTCTTAGCTGACCAAGAAAGAAGATTGGAGCCAAGATACGCACAATAGCCAGTTGTGGATCGCCTGGTGTCAATACACCCAGCCCAGTCAGCATCTGAGAAGCCATAGAGTGTTGTTGAGCTATTAGAATGAAGAAAGAGACCAAGATGAGTGGTGCCTTTAACATATCGAAGTACTCTTTTTAACCGATGAAGATCTGCAACTGTTGGATGCTGCAGTTTCTGACACAGAGTGTTTGTTGCATAAGCAAGATCAGGACGAGTAATTGTTAAGTATTGAAGACCCCCCACAAGACTTCTATACTCAAGTGGATTAGAGAGCAAAGCAGTATCATCTATCATAGTAACCGATCGAAGTGGAAGAGGAGTTGATACAAATTTGCAATTAGTCATATGAGCTATTGTCAAAAGATCAATGGCATACTTAGTTTGACAGAGAAATAAATCATGGGGAGAGCGTTTGACTTCAATGCCGAGAAAATAATGAAGATGGCCCAAATCTTTCATGTGAAAATGAAGACTCAGCAATTTGATCAAAGTGGTTAGTAGTTGAGCTGAGCTACCTGTCAGCACTATATCATCAACATACAGCAGTAATAGTACGGTGTCTGAACCAGTGTCAAGCACGAAGAGAGAAGGGTCATCAGTACTACAGAAGAATCCATTCTCCAGGAGAAAGTTGCTAAACTTGTCAAACCATGCTCGTGGCACTTGACGAAGTCCATATAGGGATTTCTTAAGTAGACACACACAATGAGACTGTTGAGGATCAATAAAACCAGGGGGCTGCTCCATGTATACTGTTTCATTTAGTGTGCCATGGAGAAATGCATTTTTAACATCAAGCTGATGTATGGTCCAATTCTTCATCATTGCAACAGAAAGAACTATCCGAATAGTGGCATGCTTGATGACAGGACTAAACGTTTCAGTAAAATCAACCCCTGCTTCTTGATGAAATCCCTTTGCAACTAAGCGAGCTTTTAATCTGTCTAGACTGCCATTAGGTGTTAGTTTAGTTTTAAACACCCATTTACAGCTTATAACATTCATTTGTTCAGTTCTAGGAACTAAGAGCCATGTCTGATTTTCATACAAAGCATCCATTTCATCTTGCATGGCTTTGTACCATCCTTTATCAGCTAAGGCTGCTTTAACTGATTTTGGTTCCAAAGGTACTTTATAGTTAACCAAATATGCATACTTGGGGTTAGGTTTGATGATGCCAGATTTCAATCGAGTTTGCATATGATGAACAGAGGAAATACTTGGAGAAGTAGCTGTTAAGTTTGGTTGTTCTTGATCAATGTTAAGTTCATCTGATTCGACAATTGTAGATAGGGGATCTTGTTGCTCTATGGCAACAGAGTCAGACTGTTGCTGAAAAGAAGATGATATATGTGGTACACCTTCAGATTGTGATGTATGAGTGTGATCACTTCCTACAGAAGGAGGTAATTGAAATTTTGTTGTATGGTTATTTGAGTGACTATCCACTGAGGTTGTGTTTGTGGAATCAAGAAGATTAACCTTGTCTGCCCATTGAATATATAGAGTTGTGTACTAATCATAGTCGGATATTACCTTCTTTGTAAAGGGAAAGAAGGTTTCATCAAAGACCACATGACAACTAATATAGATACGACCATCAGTAGGTACAAGACAACGATACCCCTTATGTCGTTCACTATAGCCCAGAAAAATACAAGTAAGAGATCTGGGGTCGAACTTGTGTTGTGCATAGGATCGAAGACAGGGATAGCAAGCACACCCAAAAACCCTGAGATGGTCATAGCTGGGCTGGTTATTATGAAGTCTGGAATAAGGAGAAGCCATTTGTAACTTTGGTGTAGGAAGAATGTTGACAATATAGTTGGCTGTTATGAAGGCATCTACCCAGAATTTCAATGGAACTCTAGAATGATATAACATAGCTAAGCCCAATTCAACTATATGGCGATGTTTCCTTTCTGAAATTCCATTCTGTTATGGTGTATGAGGGCAAGACAGACTCTGCTTTATGCCACAATTCCGCAAATGATTCTAAAATATGTTACTGGTAAAATCTCCTCCACCATCACAATGAAACATTTTGATTTAATGATCAAATTGCTTCTCAACTAGTTTCTGAAACATGATAAAGATATCGTAAAAGTCTGACTTCAGCTTCATTGGATAGATCCAGCTGTAGCGAGAGAAATTGTCTACAAAGATGACATAGTATTGAAAGTTCTATAAAGATCTCACTGGTGAAGGACCCCAGATGTCACAGTGTATCTTTTCTAACGGTATAGTAGATGTAGAGTCTGATAATGGAAAAGGTAAAGCTGCACTTTTTGCTATTTGACAGCTACTACAAATGGATTTAGATTTTGCATTACAGGAAATCAAGTTTTGACTTTGCAAATGCTTCACTATGTTCAAGTTTGTGTGATGCCACACATCTGCTGCTATTACTCTGTGTCTTCGAGTAAAGTATGCTGCTGTAGTTTGAGGATCCACACAGTAAAGTCCTCTAATTTTCCTTCCGAGCATCTCTGTTCTGTTGGTTTGGTTGTCCTTTATATAGACACCAAGTTTATCAAAAACAAACGAACAGGGATAGTCATCTGTCAGTTTTGAAACAGAGAGAAGGTTCTTTTTTATTTCAGGAACAATCAAGACATCGTTTAGAGGTAATGTGTTGTTTTTTGTATTCAACTGAGTATTACCAGTATAAGCAATAGGTAGACAGGAGCCATTACCTATCATGATTGTGTCAGTTCCAGTATATTGAGTAGAGTTGAGAAGAATACCAGGATCAGCACTAATATGTGCTGTTGCTCCAGTATCAGGGTACCACTCACTTCCTCTTGGATCCTCTAGATGTACTGCTGCCAAAGCTGTTGGAATCTCTTCAGCCTGATATGAATTATCGAATCGATACCAGCAACGAAGAGCATCATGTCCTGGTCGTTTACAAATCTGACATTCTAACCGAGTGTTTTATGTTGTTTTCTCATTTTGCAAGTGTTTCTGAGGCATCAAGATTTGAGTTGGATAAGATTTGGTGTCTTGATATCTTTGTGAGTAACTTGCATATGGTCGAAACCCCTGTCCAGGACTAGAGTAATCAATCCTCTGCCTGAATTGTTGATCTGTTCGTTCCTGATTCAAGTTGTTTGGTCTATAGTATTGATTCCTTCCTGAATATCCATAACTACGGCCAGCATTGTTCATTGCACGACCTCGACCAAAAATACACCCTCCTTTGTTACTGCCTCTTTGACCTCCAAAACCAGAATTCTGAAAGTTATATTCTCTTTCAGAGTTCCCTTTCTGTTGTGTTTCAAAATTTCTTTGTCCAAAGTAGGCTAGATTAGGGTTAAATTGATTCATCGAATATGTCTTTAGCCTTGTTTCAAATCGTTCAAGCTGTGCTATCACTTCATCATAATCTGGCTGGGGTTTCAGACAGTAGATAGTAGTTCGAAAGTTCTCATACTCAGAACCTAGTCCTTCAAGAACACCAAACATTTTAGTTATCTCATTTATAGGTTTTCCAATCGCATTCAGCTGGTCACAGATGGACTTATACTCTCTCAGATAAACAGAAAGAGCTCGATCTCGTTTTTGACATGCCTGTAACTTTCCTCTCAGTTCAAACTCTCGAGCAACTGATTTCTGAGTAAAGCGATTGAGAAGTGTTTGCCATACCTCATAGGAAGTTTCTAAACCAATGATCAAGCTTAGAATATTTTCGGATACAGCTCCACTAATCCAAGATGAAACAAGCTGATCAGTTCTTGTCCAATCTGTGTAGTCTGGATTTATAACTTCAGTTTCACAGTCTTCAGTTTTAGCTTTTAAAGTTCGAGGAGGTGAAGGAATTTCACCATTGATGAAACCGAAAAGTTCTTGACTTCGAAGAAATCTGTGAAACTGTGCTTGCCACAACAGGAAATTATCTTCAGCAAGTTTAATTGTGACAAAATTGGAGATGTTAACATGTATTGGAAAGGGATACTTCTGTGTTCTCGCTGCCATTACTGTACTGACAGAGGTTTGATGATGACAAAAGTCGATTCTGTGACTGAAATCAAGATTACCTGTTGATCTTACAAGATGATGTTTTGTACGTGTCACCAGCAATGTTCAGATCTTAACAAGGAACAGTAGAATCGAATACATAACACTTTGAAATCTTCAACAAACCAGCACACGAGGATGATCAACAGCTACTTTGATCTGCTGCGATCATTGAAGTTCAGAGGCCACTTCGATCTTCTGAATCATCAGCACCTTCGATTCGATTTCACGAATGATTGAGTATTCATGAAAACTTTTCAACACAGATGATCGATCAAGCTCTGATATCATGTGAAGATGAGCAAGATGAATGGATACGGAAGAAAGATTATATTCTTTTCTTCTCGTCTGTATTATTTCAGTATATGCAACTCAATGCAGAGCACATTTCAATGGCGTGCTCTTCCTCTGTTTTTTACAATCAACTCTGTTACATTGACTCAATGAAGAAGAAGAAGGCTAAGCTCTTCTATATACAGCATATGCTAAACAGAAAAAGAACCAGCTGTCATCGTAAAACAGAATTCATGAAAGGCTTAAAGAAGAAAAGAACTAATTTCGTCTATTCTGTTATATATTGAAAAACTGAACTAACAGCTTCTCTTTTCCTTCTGAGAATATGGCACGTGTTATTTACACCGACTTATCTCCATCACATTATGTAGATACACGGCTGACAGCATTACTGGCACTGACTTGTGCATTCTGCTTCTTCCGAACTTTTTCAATGACAGCCGTCTCTGTTTTGGCAATGCCTTTATTTTCTGCCTTTGTTAACTTCATAGCAGTATAACAACTTCTCTGGTTTTGTGTTCTCATGTTCTTAACAATAAGGGTCGAAGAGCAGCGTCAACTCTGTGCAAACTTCCTCGGCACCACATCCTGAGGCCTCTTTCTTTCCCTTCTGCGTTCTTTTGCACTTCGCCTTCTTCTCCGCAATTAAGGATTCGGCATTGGTAAGTGAGGCCATGGATTTTCGCTTCGGTTGAGCAGGAACAACTTCTTGACGAGGGCCGCCGACTTCCTTCGTGTTCTGATCAGGCGCGAGGGGGAAGAACTCACGATCGACCACCACTCTTGCAGAAGAAATACCTCTGACCCCTTCGTCGCCATTTTTCTCCTGATTGTGCAGATAATAAAGGCACGAGCATGACGAAGAGTCCATCGATGCCCGCAAGTGGACCTCGCTTCTCAGGTGGTTGCCAATGGGTTTCTTCTCGCGATCCTGCAGACAAGAAAGGCGGGACAACAAAGAGTCCGTCAATGGTGGCGAGTGGACCTCCCCTCTCAGGATGTCGCCGATGGGAGGCGAATTGGGGCCCAAGAAATCGATGAGCTTCATGGGATTTTGGTTGAAGAAACAGAAAAACACTCCGCGAGAACAACAAAGGGCAACGGGGTGCGGAGAAATTCAGAGAGAGCGAAAGACAGAAGAAAGACAACGTTGGAGAGAGGATAGAAACAAAGAGGAAATATATAGTTTACCGTTGGAAATGGCATGGCCTCGAGGGCGCGCTGAGGAGCGAGAGTTTCTTTCCTAATTCGAGTCAGGTTAAGGTTAGTAAAATAGGAAATAATTTCAAGATTCAAGATTGAAGATGGATTCCCTGTGTAAACTATAATATCGCAAATTCTTTAATTATTCTAAATAATGAGTTGAAGATAACTTCCTGTTAGATATATGCTATGAACGAGCTTCTTATTTTGTTACATTTTTATCATCATGTAATAGGACGGAATTTCAAAAGGCTGGAAATTTTGTTTGATTTATTTTAACAAAAGAAAGATTTTCAAATGTATATAATAATGAGTTTATTGAAAAAAAAAAAACGGATGTAAGTTTTTTTTTTTTTATCTGTCTTATTTTTTTATATCAATTTGTTCTCATTGCTCAAGTGAGACACTTTCCTATACTAGTTAAATTATTTGTTTCCTATATGAGGTTTTATTTGAGTATGTTGTAGGGATAATACCACAAAAAACTTTAAATTACCTATTATAACATTAATAATCGAAACTTTTCTTTTGTGACAACATCAATAATCTTGAATTAGTATTTCCTTTAGTCAATGACGAACAGGAAACTTTTAATTTTCAGAAAAAAGGGTAATGGTATGGAACTTTATTATTGCATGCGATTGGGCTTTCTCTATCTTCCTTAGAAATTCAATTTTTGAGTAGTGTTCTCATGAAAGCCAAATCATCTTTGATACTATTGAGTCTTTTTTTCCTACTGTGGTGAATATAAAAAAAATATAATGTCATATATACAAAGTCACTTTCTAATAGACTAGATGCTCGAATTATTTCCAAGAAATTGAATTCATCCTTGTTATGTGGAAAATCCTAAATAGTCCAAAATAATACATGTTGACAGTCAGCAAGTAAGGACTACAAAAGTTCAATCTCTACCAAAGTTTCATTTCATAAAAAAAACTATAAAGAATGTGCCATAGCTTGGTTAGTTTCTATTAGTTTTGTGAAAAATATTCATTTAAAAATATTTGAAAATAGTCTTTTATATCGTTAAAAAATAAACATTAAATATTTTCATCATTTTCGACCAAAAAAATATATTTTTGTCATATGGGAAAATATTTAGATATAACTTATTGTCGATAATGAATTTTATTATCTAATTTTTCAAATAATAAAAAATATTTTTAAAAATATTTTAAAAATATTTATTTTTCTAAAATAAATAGAGCTTCATCGATATGAAAGAGTGACTGTATTCGATCCCACTGACATATCTCCTCCTATACAAATAGCTCCACTCAT
The DNA here is from genome assembly GCF_016545825.1 of Eucalyptus grandis. NCBI lineage: Eukaryota > Viridiplantae > Streptophyta > Magnoliopsida > Myrtales > Myrtaceae > Eucalyptus > Eucalyptus grandis. The sequence goes on from NC_052616.1 coordinate 26,324,129, forward strand.
GGAGTACATTGTCCTAATATCTTTTATGGTTATGTAAGTGAGAAAAAAAAAGTGAAAAAAATATAGAAATACTTCATAAGAAAAAGAAAGTAAGCAAATATAAATTAGGAAATGAGGGTATAGCAATAGAGATAGGAAGAAATCATAACTCAGTCTATTTAACGATGAAAAATATATATTTCTTAAATTGATTGATTATATTATTTAGAAAAATAAATAAATGAAAAAATATTTTTATCATTGGTGAAAATGTTTTGATATAATTATTATGAATAATAAAAATATTATTTGCTAATTATTTAGAGTAATTCCGTTGATTACGACAAGAGTAGGAGATGTGATAGCCATTACGTAACACTTGCAGCTGTTAGGCCCCGTAAACGTGCTCGATCAGTGCCACGTAAGATCAAAATTAGCCAAATTTATCACTTACGTGTGCACGCTGGCCCACGCTGACTTCATTGCACTCTCGTTTCCGTTTCTTCGCGGCTCGCCAGTCGGCCGCCGCCGCTACCGCCGCCGCCAATGGCGGAGCCTCTGGCGGGGGCCCGAAGAGCGTCCGGAACCTGCCCCGACAGAGGTTCGAGACGGGGGGACAAGGACAAGGAGGCTTGCCTCGAGTAGGCGCTCCGAGACGGCGGCAGAGCGATCCCACCCCGAAGCGTGGGCTGGGCTTGACTTTCCGCCTCTGCGTCTCCACATGCCGATGCGGCAAGACCAACTCCAATGTCCTTGGTCGTCCCCACTTGCTCTTACATCTCGGTCCGTTCTCGATGCCTTTTGTCCTCGTTCTCGGGAGTTCGATGAAATATAATATGTTTGTCTATGCATGCATGTGAATATTGTATTGTCTATCAAGACCTACATTCTGATTGCATCTGAGTGTATAGATTTCTTTCCATAATTGTGACTGTACTTAGTCCACAGGGATAGATGTAGAACATTTGCGGTCGTAGAACTAATCTGTCTTGTTGCAGCTTCTGCCTTCATTGAAGCATGTTGGAAAAGAAGAAAGCATCGGCAATCTTTGATCTTATGTGGGAAACGTTCTACTATCAATGGAATGAATTATCCTCCATTGGACATTGTCATGTCACGCCTGGTGGACATTGCCTTGGTCTCCATCGTCGACTGAAACAAAATTCCTAAATCTACTTCTGTTGTTGAGGGGAATAATTAGTTATTGATGTATTTAGTATATGATAAGTGACTGCTAGATGACGGAAATAAGATAAGAAGTGTGATTAGCTGCATATTATATGAGCCATGTGGTCTAAATACAAAACATGTCTTGCTCAGAAAAACATTAGGAAGGTGAGATTGACTCGGATTCACTTTCACGAATTCAGACACGGGACTGCGTCCTGAAAATCGAACTTCTTATAAATAGAAATGATGGTCGTTAGCAATCCGCCGGATTTAGACACCAAAGCAAGGATTTGCTTCCCCAACTCCGCCAAAAGAGTACCCGACTGTAAAAATCCAAAGGCACCAAATTTAGCGGATGCTTATTGGTACAAACTTCAAGGGCACAACAGAGACTCCAGACAACCTCCTCAAAAGTTCAAAGCCATAGGGAAGAACGGTACTCCCCTTCAAGCCAGATCAATAATCATGTACCTGATCTTAGCTCACCTCTCTCCATGAGCTAACCATAATTGCAAGAAAACTATACGATGGAGCCAAATCTCAATGAGCCGACATGAGTGTTGTTAGACCGACGTAGTCAACGAACCTTTCCGTTGGGCGGGCGAGTGAGTGAGTGTGATGATCAATGGGTTAAAGTTGTCTGTTTTATTTTCATTTTTGGCATTAGACAGATTAAGATAACTAGATTTCCATGTTGGTGACAGAGAGTTCATGAAAAACTGGCCTCTCTAGACTGCAGTCACAAGGAATCCTGTACTTGGAAAATACCTGAATCTCAATAATACCATTATGAGTAACCCCTTTTGGAAGCAGAGGCAGTTTGTTTATTTCTCTGCAACATTAACTTATTCGTTTTAGGAAATCCCTTCTCTTTGTTTGAGCGTTTTTGCAGACAATTAAGCTGTGCAGGCAGGGATTTGGAAGTTTTTCAAAGTGTCCAACGCCAAAGCTGGAGAAAGCTACAAGAAGTTGACTTTGGTTCCTTTGGATATCCTATGCTATGGCAAAACATCAGAGAGCTGTTGATCTGGACAGTTCAGTAGAAACATCTTAATGAAACAATGACTAAAAACCAGCTTATGCATTCACTGTTGAGGCGAAAGCACAACATATGTGGGCGTGTATTGAACTGTCACCAGCATTGCAATCTGTACACTCATCTATAGGCATGTGGTGTAAACCAAGCCAACTTATACATAGACTTGCCCAGTAATGCAGCCGCTACTACAAAACTGAACTCTATTCGCAGAAGGCCTATTTATATAGTAGGAAATTAGAGTCACATCGATCATTACAAAATAAGAAGTCCATCTTAAAAAAGAATCACTTAAAATTTGTGCTTAGCCATTTAGAAAGTCAGATGTTGCCAATCTACAAAAATCAATTTCATCCACTCAAAGATATTACCACAGTGAAAACTCTCACAAAAATATTGAAGACAGAACCAGGCTTCAAAAGAAGCATTCACCAAGAATCAAATTTCCTGAGAGACAGTGTCATTGCATACAATAGAATTCTATCACTAATATCCTTTTGTAGAGATCAAAATTTTCCTGTTGGTCAACCAAAAAAAAAAAAACAAACTAGATCAAGATCAAGCCTGATTCGCTCTGTGGAGGAGGCTAAAGTGGAATTCGCTAGCACTAGGCTCCCAATATATCCCGACCTCATCGTCAGCTGCCAAGCCCCTCCGTTTCACGAACTCCTTGATCCAACCCCCTTGAGGACGTACGACCAGACGACGCCCAAAACACAAATACCAGTCGATGCTCGAGCACGTGTCCAAGTCCCTCACGATGACGTCGGCCCCCCTGCCGCTCTCGACTTGCCTCACTGTCTCCTCGCTCATCCACCGGAGAAAGTGGCTCTTCACGAAGTCCCGCCCGATCAAGAGCCTCGACAGGTGGCCGAGATCGCTTTGCGTAAGCCTCTTCTTGATCTTATAAGGGTCGAAGAGCAGCGTCAACTCCGTGGAAACTTCCTCGGCGTCACATCCTGAGGCCTCTTTCTTTCCCTTCTGCGTTCTTTGGCACTTCGCTTTCTTCTCCACAATTAAGGTTTCGGCATCGGTAGGTGAGGCCATGGATTTTCGCTTCAGTTGGGCAGGAACGATTTCTTGAGAAGGGTCGCCAACTTGCTTCGTGTTCCGATCAGGCGCGACGGGGACTCCTGCAGACGAAGTACCTCTGGCTCCTTCGTCACGATCCTTCTCCTGATCGTGCAGAGAAGAAAGGCACGAGTAAGAGTCCATCGACGGCGGCGGCGAGTGGACCTCGCTTCTCAGGTGGTCGCCAACGGGTTTCTGCTCGTGATCTTGCAGATGAGAAACGCGCGACGATGAAGAGCCCATCAATGGCGGCGAGCGGACATCACCTCTCAGGATGTTGCCCATGGCAGGTGATCTGGGGCCCAAGAAATCGATGAACTTCAAGGGTTTTTGGCGAAAGAAACAGGAAAGTGCTTCGAAAGAACCACAAAGGGCAACGCGGTTCAGAGGAATTTAGAGAGAGCGAAAGAGAGAAGGACAACGTTGGAGAGAATAGAGAGACAGAGGATGATGAGGACGCGGAGGCAGAGAGGAAAATATATAGTTTACCGTTGGAATTGGGATGGCTTTGGAGTCAAGTTTCGAGTGTGCGGAGGAGTGAGATGTTATTTCCGAATTCGAGTCAGGTTAAGATTAGTAAATTAGGAAATAATTTCAAGATTCAAGATTGATTTCCTAATTTGTTACATTATTTTCATCATGCAATGGGACGGAACTTTAAAAGGCTGGAAAAAAATTGATACATTTTAACAAGAGAAAGAATTTAAAATGTTTATGATAATGAGCTTATAAAAAAACATGGGTAGTTACATTCCAAAAAATTACACAAAATAAAGAAAAGAGACCGTATCGGAAAGGGATATCATAAGCTTATTTTATATTTGCTTCTTCTTCTTTTTTATCAATTTATTAACATTTTTTGAGAGGGACACTATCTTGTTCTAGTTAAATTATCTGTGCCCTAATGAGGTTTTAGTTGAATATGTTATAGGGATGATATCACAAAAACTCCTAAATTATGCATTCCGTAACATCGATAATCAAATTTTCTTTGTAACATTAATAATCTTGAATTATTATTTCTTTTGGGAGGAGTTTGTAATCCTTAGAAAAAATTTTATTGTTACGCATAGAATTTTACTATTACGTGCAATCGGCTATCATTATTTTCTTCAAAAATTCAATTCTTGATCAATGTTCTTTTGAAAGTTAGGGTGTCTTTAATTTCTTTTTAGCCTTGTTTTTCCTTGCTGTAGTGAGTATAAAAAATATAATGTTATATATATGCTTGCATTTTATAAAGTGACGTTCCGATAGACTAGATGCTCAAATTATTTTTTGGAAATTGGGATAAAATTGAATTCTTGCTTGTAATGTTGAAAATTCTTTGTAGTCCAAAATAATAAATGTTGACGGCTAGCAAGTAAGGACTACAAAAATTTATTCTCTACTAAAGTTGCATTTCCTAAAATAAAAAGAGTAGGTTTTGTTTGTTTAACGGAAAATGAATAATTTGGAGAATACTATAAAATTATCAATTATATCGCTAAAAAATATAAATAAATTTTCATTGCTTGTGAAAATATTAAACATAACTTATTGTTGATAATGAAAATATTTTTCATTGATTAAATATTTCAAGTGATAGAAGTGACGATTTCTAAAAGAATATTTTTAAATTATTTATTTTTTGCGAAATAAATGGGATTTAATAAAAGTAAAAGAATAAATGTAGTAGAAACAAAATTCAGTCCCACTAACACCTCCTTCGCAGATAGCTCCACCCAAGAAGTACATTGTCCTATTATTTTTTAGGGAAAGGCTTCTAAAAACTCTAAATTATACCCACCGTGACATTTTATGCAATTTTTTTTTTTTTTTTGGTGATACAAATAACTCCAAACTCATATTCATGTAACACATTTACTCCAAACTATACCAATTTTTTTGTATCTATATGACATATTCACCTCAAAATTTAGAGTAAATGTGTTATATAACCACAAATTTTAGGTTTGTGATATTAAAAAAATATATAATTTGAAGTAAATATGTTATACGGGTATAAGTTTATAGTTTTTTATGTCGCGTAGAAAATTTTGAATTAAGTATGTCAAATGGGTATAAGTTTGGAGGTTCTATCTTACAAAAAAAAATTGTCTCTTTCCGTACTTGATCAATGCCACGTAAGACCAATAGTAGTCGATTCATCAGTCACGTGTACACGCTGGTCCACCCTGACTTCATCAGACTTATTTTCATTTCTTCCCGGCTCACCAGCCGGCCGCCGCCGACGGCGGACCTCCGGCGAGGGCCCCAAGAGCGTGCCGAACCAGCCCCAACCGTCCGCGCTCCGAGACGGTGGCAGAGCGATGGACATCAACCCCACCTTCGTCCCTCCCTCGAAGCGGGAGGCCTGGGCTTGGCTTCCCGCCTCTGCCGTCTCCGCATTCTGACTTGCCAAGGCTGACTCCATGTCCGTCGTCGTCCCGCCGTTACATCTCCGTCCGTTGTCGATACCCTTTGTGCTCCTTCTGCGTTTTGGATTTGTCGCCTTGCCATGGAACGCTGTACGCTATGCCCACCAGGTGTCCGATGGAAATTACTCTGGCGATGGAGCTGGGTTCTTGTTGTTCCTTTGGTGTTGCTAAGTGCTCCGAAGAAATTGAGCAATTCCGTGTTCTGGTTCAATTACTGCTTTTGTCGGCTATCGTCACTCATTCTTCCTGGAACCCACAGAACTGCTTGTGCCTGTACTGTTTCTTCGCCTAGTTCTTTTCTGTACCTATGATCCCGAAGTCGGATCCTCTCTTCTTGTATTTATTACTCTTATTGCACTCGGTTTTCCAATCACTATGTACAGACTTGCTTGGCAATGCTACTAATTGGTTGTTTGCTTGGGTAGGACACTTTTTTTCTGAGGAACCCATCTTGGAATATCAAGTTCCATAGGTGAAGTTTTTATGAGAATACGAAATGCGATGCTAAGCAGTCATCACGTAACGTGTAAGCTGTTAGCTGTTAGGGCCCTTTACGTGCTTAATCAGTGCCACGTAAGATCAACCGTAGTCAACTCGTCCGGACCCGCTTGACGCCCATTAACAGTCGACGCACTCTTCCCCTCTTCTCTGGTCGAAGTGAGCGCTGAGCTTTTGCTTGGCCTGCTTCCGTCTGTCTGCGTGCGAATGCAAATATGAAGGGAAGGAGTGGGGCGCTCCTCAGGTGTCTTCTCCTATGGTGCATACATTCCCTCTATGCCCTTTCCTCCCCACTTTCTCCCCTCTTTTCCCCTCTTTTCCTTTTTCCCTTCTTTTTTTTCCCCTCTTGGAGAAGACGCCTTAAAGAGGGAAAAATTGGGAGGCTTTTCGCCTCTGGAAAAATTGCGACGCTTTTCCCCTCTTCAAAAATTCGGAGTCTGTACGTGGATTATGGACCCACTCCTCCTCAGGTGATCCCTCCTACATATACACTATAAATCCCCCCTCTCTCCTTCACATTCCCTCTACGCCTCTTCCCTCCCACTTTTTCCCCTGTTTTCCCCTGCTTTTTGCTTCCTTCCCTTCATATTTGCATTCACGCGCAGACAGACAGAAGCAGGCCAAGCAAAAGCTCTGCGCTCACTTCGACCAGAGAAGAGGGAGAACAATGAAGGAGAGCGGTGGGGGCTGGAAGCAGGGGATGCCGTCGCCGTGCACGTTGTGCAAGCTGCCGCAGAGGAGGTGCGCGCAGGACTGCGTGTTCGCCCCGAACTGCCCGGCCGACGAGCCCCACAAGTTCGCCAACGTCCACGAGGTCTTCGGCGCCAGCAATGTCAACAAGATGTTCCAGGTTCGCCCCCTTTTCTCTTTTCTAAGCCCATTTGTTCTCCACCTCCACCACCAACACCCCCCCCCGACTCAAACTCTCTAATTTTACCCGAGTTTATATAATGTGATAGGTCACGCACCTCATCTCGTCATCTGTATAAGATAATGTCTTGCTTGTTCCATACAATCGTTGAAGTATATTAGATTTAGTTAAGCAGATGGTTAGCGTGAAGCGTTGAGCTACTAGTATAGTTCTTGCTTCTTGCATTGCTTTTCACAAGGATTAGTTACATAAAGTCTATTCAATAGCTTTATCTCCTTATGGTCCACTTTTCTCCTTATATTTTATGGAGGTGCCATGTGGTTAATGGAGAGGCGACCAATGATCTTGTGCCAAATAATTTTTTTTTTTTGTGTGTACAATTCTTCCCAGGTTTAATGTCTCCCCCGGGTTAAAAGATTAAGGCATGAAAGGGATTGAATTGCAGCTTATAACTCGAGAGATTAAATCCATACCTATAACTTTAGTATTGTCTCCCTCGCGTGATGCCCTTCTTGCCTGCACGATCAGGAGAATAATCACGACGAAGAGGCCAGAGTTGTTTCATCTGCAGGGGCGGTGCAGGGGCGGTGGTGGCTCGTGAGTTCTTCCCCCTCGTGCCTGATCTGAACACAAAGGAAGTCGGCGACCCTCGTCAAGAAATCCTTCCTGCCCAACCGAGGGCGAATTATGCCGAGGAAGTTTCCACAGAGGTGACGCTGCTCTTCGACCCTTATAAGATCGAGAAGACGCTTACGCAAAGCGATGTTGGCCACCTGTCGAGGCTCTTGATCGGGCGGGACTTTGTGAAGAGCCACTTTCTCCGATGGATAAGCAAGGAGAGAGTGAGGCAAGTCGAGAGCGGCAAGCAGGCCAAGGTTATCGTGTGGGACGAGGACACGGGCTCTGAGCATCAACTTGTGTTCGTGCTCTGGGCGTCCTCAAGCGGGGTTGGATCAAGGAGTTCGTGAAACGGAGGGGGTTGGCGGTTGGTGATGAGGTCGGGATGTATTGGGATCCTTTTACTAGCAAGTTCCACTTTAGCCTCCTTCGCAAGGCCAATTAGACTTCTTATTTGATAATGAGCAGCGTATCTTTGTTGGCCATTTATTTCTATCGGATAGAAAGGCATACTGCAAAATACCTTCACATTTGCTTCTGATTTTCGTTTTGAGTTTTGTAATGACGGCCTAGGCAAGTCTATGTATAAAATGGCTTGGTTTTCATCACATGCTAGAGTGTGGAGATTGCAATGCTATTGATAGCTCGGTACATGCCTACGTATTTTGCGGTTTCACCTCAACAGTGAATGCATTAGCTGGTTTTAGTTATTGTTTCATCAAGATGTTTCTACTGAAACTCTCCAAATCAACGGCTCAGATAATTTGCCATATGTGACTCCATATGGAGTTATACAGAGATGTTCAGCTGGTTTGTTTGTGTAGTTTTTGTCCAACATACCCAGCATAGCATAAACAAAGGGGCCAGAGTTAAGTTCTTGTAGCTTTCTCCAGCTTTGGCCTTGGACACTTGTTTGAAAAACTTCTCAATCCCTGGTTGCACAGCTTAATTGTCTGCTAAATTTCAAGTATCTGGCATGTCCTTGTTTGAACATCATGAAAAGTCACGTGGTCCTAAAGATCCAAAAGATTGTCTTACACTTTGCATCCTCTGCATAAAACTCTCTTTCTGGAAATTATGATTGTCAAAACCTTACAACATATCAGAAGAAGCTGGTGGATATTTTGGCGTATTGATAAGGGTGCGATGAGGCTTTTAAGCCGGCTACCTCAAGAAAAGAGCAGCTTTCACTCAGCAATGTGCAAGCTGCCCCAATTGGCTCCCACGCTACATCCTTTTGCCTTGTCTTGCGCATTGTGTGCCAATCCTGCAATGATTATCACCAGTCACCATTCCCTTTGAATTCAGTTTACCTTCGGGATTGTCAAGCTTAGCTGTTCTAGCAATTTAGCTTCTGAGATCGATAGTTTTCTGGGTAGTGTACAGAGTGCCTCTTGACAGGGTATCTTTGAAATGACTGTAAAACTCATGCTTGGTTACAAGAAATTCAATTTTCAGGAAGCAATCCCAGTCTCTCAATCCAGAGAAAGTGAATCAGAGTCGATCTCATCTTCTGTTTTGAGAGGAGTGATCCTGGTTTTTGAGAGGTGTGACAAAAGAAAAGCATATTTTCTCTCTTTCCCATAAACTAATCCCAATTCTTATCTTAGTTTCATCAACCGGCAATCACTAATCACAAGGCATGACAAAGAAGAGGAAAACGGGTCTAGGATGTACCAAGTCTCTTTTCAAAACACGATTCACATGGTCAGAAGCTGCAACAAAGAGCTTCTATGTAAAGAAAGTCACAGCATGCTTTACATCTAGCTCCGTGGATCAGTTCAGTCACAATTAAGGAAAGAATTCCATACTCTCAATTGCAATCAGAATGTATGTCAAATGCATACATAGACAAACAAATTACATTCATAGATAGTATATCTCAATAACCATTGGCAGAGATTACCTTCATTATTACCATTACCAAACTGTAAAACAAGGACTTGGGTGATTCATGAAATCGCCTTTGCTTTGTCCAGATAAAGGTACATCATCACTTAGGGAGCCAAAGGGAACACCAGAGGCTTCCTCAGAAGGTATGGCAACAGTCTGGAGGTTCCTTGCCCTGTCTTCTGTAGCATCAAAAGTGAAATGGGAGATTTTCCTCTTCCTGAGGCAATTTCATGGTTATCTCAGAATTGATGATTTTACTGGGAAAATATTGGGTGCTTGAGTAGTGCTGCATAGCAGTCCATTCTTCAGTTACCACGTTTGCATGCTGGGCGCAACTCTAATTTCATCAGACTCTCTTTTCATTTCTGTAGAGGTCCCGTATCTCTCTCTCTCATCTCTCACTTTCCCTTCTTCTTCCTCTTCTTCCTGCAAATCCCTTAATCTAACCTCAACGTCAAAACTCCCCTCTCCTCCTTTTATTTTCTTCACAGCTACCTTTTGGTCATCCCTGGTCTACTGGCGGTTCAATCTTGCCCTTGACACCATCATTGCCGTGCAATCCTTGGGCATCAAACAGCTCACGCTGCTCAATGAGGTTTCGGATATGTTTTATATCAACGTGTTGCAGTTGTAACATGTCTATTGTGTTTGGTAGATGCGTAAAACAGGGAAGTCTCTCGAAGATGTGTATGGGCATACGGACCCAATAAGAACCTGTAAATCCAATGCTGGAAGAAGCGTCATTATGCAGGGAACCATACCCAGTGAGACAGATACCGAGAAAGAAGCAGCAAAAGAGAGCAGGTCAAGCTAGCAGCTACATCCACAATCTCAGACTTGCCAGTTTGAGAAAATCTTTACTTATGGACTTGATATCTTTAGGGTACAGAAGAATTCTAAAATGGGTTTCTCGAAGTGTCCTGCCCAAGCAAACAACCAATTAGTAGCATTTCCAAGTAACTCTATATATATTGATTGAAAAACCGAGTTCAGTAAGAGTAACCAACACAAGAAGATATGGATCCGAGTTCACTGATTATAAGTGCAGAAAGGAATTAGGCAAAGAAACAGTCCAGCACAAGCGATTCTGTGGGTTCCAGGAAGAATGAGTGATGATAGACGACTAAAACAGTAATTGAACCAGAACATTGGAATTGCTCAACTTCTTCGGACCACTTGGCAACACCAAATGAACAACGGAAAGCCACCTCCACCGTCAGAGTAATTTCATCGGACACCAGGTGGGCATCGCGTTCCATGACAAGGCGACAAATCCAAAACAAAGAAGGAGGACAGAGGGTATCGAGAACGGACCGAGATGTAAGAGCGGGTCGACCACGGACATGGAGTCGGCCTTGGCAAGTCGGAATGCGGAGATGCAGAGATGGGAAGCCAAGCCCAGGCCTCGCTTCGAGAGAGGGGCAAAGGTGGGGACGATGTCTGTCGCTCTGCTCTTCCCCTCGTCTCGAACCTCTGTTGGGGCTGGTTCGGCACGCTCTTCGGGCCCTCGCCTGAGGCTCCGCCGGCTGGTGAGCCGGGAAGAAATGAAAAAGAGTCTGATGAAGTCATAGTGGACCAGCGTGCACATGTAACTGATGAATCGACCACTATTGATTCTTACGTGCCATTGATCAAGTACGTAAAGTAGGGGTGTGCAAAATACCCGGGAACCGCCCGGACCGCCGGAACCGGACCGGAACCGCCCGGAACCGGCGGTTCTTGAGGGAACCGGTCCGGTTCCCGGTTCCATGGGCGGATCCGCCCACCCGGACCGGACCGGTTCCCTTTAATATTAAAAAAATTACTAAAATTGAATACAAAGCAATTGTTTTGTGGCAATTGTTTCTACTGAGGATGAATACAAAGCTGAATATTGGGGAATTCTTATGCTTTTTTGGTTGTTTAGTTTATTTATTAATATAATGATGAAGGTGATGTATTCAATAAAGTCTTGTTTAGTTGCACTTCTTTTGTTTTCATTTGTTTGGATGGTGACTCATTTCACCTCCTTTGATTTGTTTGTGCGACTTGTGATATTTTGCCGAACCTTATGAGGGATATGTCCAGTTCATAGCTTTAAGAGAGACCCATTTTTCCTGAACACTTACTACTCTCTCTACCTCTATATCAACTTACGTACATCCAATCATTCATTGGTTGCATTTATAGTTGCAACAAATGAATTCCACGTACTTAAATTTGGTTTTTCTTTTTTTGGCTTGCTTTGATGTCATGTAGTCGTTCTATGTTGAAAACCAAAATTGTTTCGCGTCAATATCGGTTCCACGGATCCACCCAAGAACCGGACCGGACCGGCGGTCCGGTTCCCGGGTGGATCCATGCAACAAACGGGTGGATTCCGGTTCCAATTTTTCGGAACCGGTCCTTAGCGGGCGGTTCTCGGTTCTAGGTCGGGAACCGCCCGCCCGGACCATGCACACCCCTATCCCGTGTTACCAATTATCATTTTTTCTTTTGGTTAGTTCCCTTTCTTTAGCGAAAAATGAAAATATAGAAAATAATTTTTATAAATATGATTGATTATATTGTTTAAAGTAATTTGTAAATAATTTTTTCACTAAAATTTTCTATGGCTATCCAAATATTTCTTGTTCAATTTATTTTTTTGGTAAAATTGTTCATTTATTTTTATCGTGATACAAACAATTTATTTTTTAAAAATTATTTTTAAATTACTTATTTTCTCGAAATAAATGAAGCTTTAATTTCTTCCCAATTTCTCTCACTCTACCCTCTTTTCCTAGTTTATCCTCGCTTACCTTCTTTTTCATAAGAGGCATTTCTATATTTCTTTCACTTTCTTACTTAAGCAATTTTAGAAAATAGGAAAAAAGCTACAAAAAAAAAAAAATTCTAAACTATGTCTACAGTGACACATTTACCTTAATTTTTTTTTTGTAATATAAAAGCTCCAAACTTCTATTCATATGACACACTTACTCTGTAATTTTTAAAGTGGCACAAAAAATTTCAAACTTATACCTCCATGACACAATTACCTCAAATTATTTTTTTTATAATACCGAAAACCCTAAACTTGGACATATTTACTCTAAAATTTGAGGTAAATGTATCATACAAATACAAGTTTAGAGTTTTTACTATCACAAAAAAAATTGATATAACTTGAGGTAAATGTTGGTACAAGTTTGGGGTAGTTTGTGTTACAAAAAAAAAAAGTTTGAAAAAAAATGTCACATTGGATATTGAATTTTGTGAGGGAGGAGGCTTTTGTGAAAGAGTTTTTGGTGGCTTTTTCCCTAGAAAATAATAGAACAATGTACTTCTTGGGTAGAGCTATTTGCGAAGGAAGAGGTGTTAGTGGGATTGAATTTTGTTTCTACTACATCTATTCTTTCATTTTTATTAAGCGCCATTTATTTAGTAAAAAATAAATAATTTAAAAATATTCTTTTAAAAAATTATCGCTTCTATTGCTTGAAATATTTAATTAACGAAAAAAGTTTATATAATCTTCAAAAGGTTATGTTTAAATATTTTTGCAAGCAATGAAAATTTATTTATATGTTTGAGCGATATAAGTGATAATTTTACAATATTCTCCAAATTATTCATTTTCTATTAAACAAACAAAACCTAATTTTTTCTCCTTACCAAAAAAAAGCTAATTTTTTCTTTGTTTAGGAAATGCAACTTTAGTAGAGATTAAACTTTTGTAGTCCTTTCTTTACCAAAAAAACTTTTGTAGTCCTTACTTGCTGGCCGTCAACATGTATTATTCTGGATTATAAAGAATTTTCAATGTGACAAGGAAGAATTCAATTTCATCCCAATTCTCGAGAAATAATTTGAGCATCTAGTCTATTGGAACGCCACTTTATAAAATGTACACACACACATATATAACATTAAATTTGTTATATTCACCACGGCGAGAAAAAAAAAAAAAGGCTCAAAAAAATTAAAGGGCCCTAACTTTCAAAAGAACATTCATCAAGAATTGAATTTCTGAAGAAAATAGAGATAGCCAGATTGCATGTAACAATAAATTCTATGTGTAACGATAAATTTTTTTCTAAGGATTACAAACTCCCCCAAAAGAAATACTAATTCAAGATTATTGATGTTACGAAAAAGAAAGAATGGAGTATTGATGTTACAATATGCATAATTTAGGATTTTTTGTTATATCATCCCACAACGTATTCAACTAAAACCTTATAGGGTACATATAATTTAACTAGAACAAGAAAGTGTCCCACTCAAAAAATGTGAACAAATTGATTAAAAAACGAAGAAGACAAATATAAAACAAGCTTAGAGCATCCCTTTCCGACCCCGTCTATTTTCTTTATTTTGTGTAATATTTTGTAATGTAACTACCCGTGTTTTTATATGCTCATTATTATATACATTTAAAATTCTATAAGCTCAATATTATATACATTTAAAATTCTTTCTTTTGTTAAAATAAATCAATTTTTTTCAAGCCTTTAAGTTCCGTCCTATTGCATGATGAAAATAATGTAACAAATTAGGAAATGAATCTGGAATCTTGAAATTATTTCCTATTTTACTAATCTTAACCTGACTCAAATTAGGAATGCAACTCTCCCTCAGCGCACTCTCAAAATTCGACTACAAATCCATCATAATTCCAACGGTAAACTATATATTTTCCTCTCTATTCTCTCCAACGTTGTCTCTCTCTCTTTCGCTCTCTCAAAATTCCCTGAACCGCGTTGCCCTATGTTGTTCTTGCGAAGCACTTTCCTGTTTTTTTCACCAGAAACCCATGAAGCTCATCGATTTCTTGGGCCCCAGATCACCTGCCATCGGCAACATCCTGAGAGGTGATGTCCGCTCGCCGCCATTGATGGACTCTTCATCATCGCGCGTTTCTTATCTGCAAGATCACGAGCAGAAGCCCGTTGGCGACCACCTGAGAAGCGAGGTCCACTCGCCGCCGTCGATGGACTCTTCCTCGTGCCTTTCTTCTCTGCACGATCAGGAGAAGGATCGTGACGAAGGAGCCAGAGGTACTTCCGTCTGCAGGAGTGGTGGTGTCTCGCGAGGTCTTCCCCGTCGCGCCTGATCAGAACACGAAGGAAGTTGGCGACCCTTCTCAAGAAATCGTTCCTGCCCAACTGAAGCGAAAATCCATGGCCTCACTTACCGATGTTGAAACCTTAATTGTGGAGAAGAGAGCGAAGTGCAAAAGAACGCAGAAGGGAAAGAAACAGACCTCAGGATGTGATGCCGAGGAAGTTTCTGTAAAATATGGGTTTTGACCCGGTAAAAAAAAAAAAAAAAAAAGGAAAAAGGTAGAAGCTTCAGCAGAGAGAGAGAAATCGAGAGTTTTCGGGAGAGGGAAAAGAGAAGAGAGAGAGCGAGAGAGAGGAAGAAAATACAGAAAGAAAAAAAAAGGAAAAAAGAAAAGAAAAAGGAAGAGATAAAAGGGAAAGAGAGAGAAAAAGGAGGAGAGAGAAACGGAGAGCAGAGAGCTCTCGCTCAAAGAAAGGAAGAGGGAGAGGAGGAGAAGAAGAAGAAGAGGGTTTTGTGCATTCTCGTCATGGAAGCCTCGTCAAGCCGCGTTAACAACGTAACGCAACGCCCGGTAAGCGCTCGTGCCGCCCATTCGTTCAATTGAAGTAATTTCGGACCTAGGACTTGAAATTCGGAATTTTGGGAAAATCGAGCGGAGTATGATTTTTTTGAGTCGTTAAGCGGCATATTTTTGTGGTAATGGTATTTTGGGATGTTGTGAAGCTATAGCATCTTACGGATGGTGATTTGAGCTTGCGGTTTGTTCAGAACGGAATTTCGAAATTGGGGGCGCATTCTGGTATTATAGCGAACCGTAAGCTTCGAGCTTGTTTTTGTTGTTGTTTTTGGTAGTGTTTGTTGTTGTTTTTGGTAGTGTTTTGGGGGAGGCTGAGTTGGGGATGTTGTTGTACGTCAAGAGAGCTTTCAAAAGACTGTAAGACGGCTTGAAACGGAATTTTGTGGAGGAAGTTATGGCGCGACAAAGTTGGCGCATGGGCTGCGTTTACTGCGTTTTGGTATTTAAGAATAGTGTGAGAATTTTTTGTGAAAACATATGTTCTGTTTGATGAACGAAGTTGAGAAATATTACATATTTTGAGTTTAAGAAACCTTTTTATGAAGATCTCAGCTTTAAGACGGTTTATGGAAAGCTATATGAATATCGATCTGTGATGAGCTTTTTGAAATGTATTAGATTTGAAATTGATTTATGAGACGGGTTTTGAAAATTATTTGAGAATGTTTTATGAAATGTATTTTTGGCGGATGAGTTGAGTTGCAAAACCTTTTGGGAATATATGAAATGATTTATGGATTTGGTTTGAGAATTATGGATGGTGTTGTTTTGGATTGATGTGGATGTTCAATATCATTGTGAGCCCAGCGAGGGGCTTGTGGGTATGCGCATACTATTCTAGGATATCATTGTAGGCCGAGCCACCGGCTAATGATCCAAGGGGGAATCTTGATCGCCTCATCACCAAGCGTTATATCATGACCATGGTTCGATATTGAGTAACGGATTGGTCAATGGAGTGAACTATTGACATGTGATATGAGTTGGGTTGATGGAATGGACCATCGACATGTAATTCGAGATTAGTCGTTGGAATTGACCATCGACGTGTAATTTTATTAGATTATCAATGTGTGATTTGATGATATTAATCAATGGATAGACCATTGATACATGTTTTATGAGATTGACCAATGGGTTAGAACATAGGCATTTGTCTATTATTATCTTGAATATTTTTGCTTTAAACATATTGTGTTAAAAGTAAGGAATGTTATATTTTGGTCTTGAAGGTTTGTTATATTTCTGGATTTGATGTGGTATGAGATTAACCAATGAAATGGACTATTGGCGTGTGAATTAATGAGATTGATCAGTGGATTAGACCATTGATGTTTATTTCGATGTTATTATGAAATGATTATTTTTGCTATAAATATAACTATATTGAAGCGTATGTAACTTATTCTTTTTACTGTATGTTTTGTTATATCCTAGATTTGAGTTAAAAAAGTTGCGATTTGGTTTTGTAAATATGCATAGTGGGTGCTTGATCCGCTTAGAAGAGATGCACTACTCACTGAGCCATAGTTGCTCACCCCTCTTTTCCAATGTTTTTCAGGTCCCTCGATTAACGATGTACTTTTAAGAGTTGGTTTTTGGGAGCTTTGAGGTTGCGTCCTTTGAGTGGAAGGACAGCCGTGTCATCCCCCATTCTTGTTGGTTTTGGGGTGTGACAGTTTCCATAGAGTTGACGCTGCTCTTCGACCCTTATAAGATGGAGAAGAGGCTTACACATAGCGATCTCGACCACCTGTCGAGGCTCTTGATCGGGCGGGACCTCGTGAAGAGCCACTTTCTTCGATGGATGAGCGAGGAGACAGTGAGGCAAGTCGAGAGCGGCAAGGGGGCCGATGTCATCGTGAGGGACATGGACACGAGCTCTGAGCATCGGCGGTATTTGTGTTTTGGGCGTCGTCTGGGTCGTACGTCCTCAAGGGGTTGGATCAAGGAGTTCGTGAAACGGAGGGGCTTGGCGGTGGCGATGAGGTCGGGATATATTGGGAGCCTATTGCTAGAGAATTCCACTTTAGCCTCCTCCACAGAGCGAATTTGGCTTGATCTTGATGTAGTATTTTTTCTTTCTTTTTTTTGAAGCCCGCTTCTGTCTTTAATTTTGTTGTGGGAGTTTTCACTGTGGTAATATCTTTGAATGGGTAAAGTTGATGATTGTAGATTGGCAACATCTGACTTTCTTAATCCCGTTTGAGCAAAATTTTTAAATGATCTTTTCTAGGACAGACTTCTTATTTGGTAGTGATCGACGTGACTCTAATTTCCTATTATATAAATAGGCTTTCTGCTAATAGAGTTCAGTTTTGTAATAGCGGCCGCATTACTGGGCAAGCCTATGTCTAAGTTGGCTTGGTTTACACCACGTGTCTCTAGATGAGTGTGCAGATTGCAAAGCTGTTGACGGTTCAATACATGCCCACATATTTTGTGCTTTCGCCTCAACAGTGAATGCATAGCTGGTTTTTAGTCACTGTTTCATCAACATGTTTCTACTGAACTGTCCAGATCAACAGCTCTATGATGTTTTGCCATAGCATAGGGTATCCAAAGGTGCCAAGTCAACTTCTTGTAGCTTTCTCCAGCTTTGGCCTTGGACACTTTGAAAAACTTCCAAATCCCTGCTTGCACAGCTTAATTGTCTGCTAAATTTTAAGTATGTGGCATGTTCGTGTTTGATCATCATGAAAAAGTCACCTGGTCCTAAAGATCCAAAAGATTGCTGTAGACTTTGTATCGTTTCAAAAGGTGAGCTATCAATATGGATTTCAAACTTCTCACTTGCAAGCAGAGGCAGTTTGTTTATTTCTCTGCAACATTAACTTACTAGTTTTAGGAAATCCCTTCCCTTTGTTTGAGCGTTTTTCCAGAACAAATGTGCAATGTAATAGCTTCGATGATCAGAAGAGGAGAGATCAAAAGGGGTCGTGATTTATCAATAATTTGAAAATTTTCCAAAAGTGGTTCAGGGGTTTACTCATAATGATATCATTGAGATTCAAATATTTTGCAAGTACAGGATTCCTTGTGACTGTAGTCCAGAGAGGGTAGTTTTTCATGAACTCTCCGTCACCAACATGGAAATCTGTCTAATGCCAAAAAATAAAAATAAAACAGACAACTTTAACCCGCAGATCATCACACTGACTCACTCTGTCACGTGCACACGCTGGCCCACTCTGACTTTGTCGGACTCTCTTTTTCGTTTCTTCACGGCTCGCCAGACGGCCGCCGCCGCCGCCGCCGCCGCCGCCGGAGCCTCTGGCGAGGGCCCGAAGAGCGTCCGGAACCAGACCCGACAGAGGTTCGAGACGGGGGGACAAGAAGGCTTGCATCCAGTGCGCGCTCCGAGATGGCGGCAGAGCGATCTCACCTGGAAGCGAGGGCTGGGCTGGGCTTGGCTTTCCGCCTCTGCGTCTCTGCATGCCGACGCGGCAAGACCAACTCCAATGTCCTTGGGGGTCCCCACTTGCTCTGACACATCGGTCCGTTCTCGATGCCCTTTGTCCTCGTTCTCGGGAGTTCGATGAAATAACTCTGGTGATGGAGCTGGGGTTTTTGTTGTTTCTCTGGTGTTGCTTGGTGATTGGAAGAAATGAAGCAATTCAATGTTCTGGTTCAGTTACTGTTTTAGTCCTCTTTTATCACTCATTCTTCCTGGACCCCACCGAATTGCTCGCGTCTGTACTGTTTCATTGCCCGGTTCGTTTTGCTACTTATAATCAGTGAGCTCAGATCGATATCTTCTTGTGTTGGTTACTCTTACTGCGCTTGGTTTTTCACCATGTACAGAGTTGCTACTAATTGGTTGTTTGCTTGGGCAGGAAACTTTTCTTTCGAGGAGCAGCTCATCTTATTCTTTTGTACTCTGAAGATCTCAAGTCCCATATCCTTTACTACTTCTGTCTGGGTATTTGTCTCAGTGGGCGTGGTTTCCCCTGCATAAAGATGCTTCTTTTACAGATTCTTTTTGGGTCCATATGCATTTGCACATTTTGAGAGAAATATTGACTATCCAGTTTTATGCGTCTCTGAACACAATAGATATGTCACAACTGCAATGCACCCATATGGAACACGTCCGAGCCTGAGTGAGCAGCACGACCTGTTTGATGCCAAAGGATTGCACGATGGCAAGGGTATTGGAGCAAGATTGACACCAGAACCGCTGGTGAACCAGAGACATGCAGGGGAAGAATAAAAAAAAAAAAACAAGGCAGTTTTGAAGAAATGAAAAAGGAGAAGGGATCGAAGGTATTTGAAGTTGGGTTAGATTAAGGGAGTTGGACAAGGAAGAAGAAGAAAAGAAAGTGAGAGATGAGAAAGAGTAACGGGAGCTGTGAAATTGCCTCATGAAGAAGAAGATCTCCCGTTCCACTGTCAGCAGTGATTGGACCTTTTTCTGATGCTGCTGAAGACACAGCGAGAGACCTCCAGACCGTTTTCCACATCTTCTAATGGAACCTCTAGTGTTCCCTTTGGCTCCCTAACTGATAATGTACCTCCATCTGGACAAAGCGAAGGTGACTGCATGCATCATCGAAGTCCTTGCTTTTCAGTCTGGTAATTGTAACGAGGGAAGTAATCTCTGGCAATGATTGTTGATAACTATTTACAAATTTTATATGTTTGTCTATGTACCCATCTGAATATTGTATTGTCTATCGAGACATACATTCTGATTTCATCTGAGCGTATGAGATCTTTCCTTAATTGTGACTGTACTAGTCCACACAGCATGACGTAAAGCATACTGCAGTTTTCTTTAATGAGAAGCTCTTGTCGCAGCTTCTAACTTCGTTGAAGCATGTTGTGAAAAGACAAAAAGATAAAGCATCAGCAGTCTTTGCCAAGTTTAATCTTAGACAGGAATTAATCTACTAATGATGGAATGAATTTTCGTCCACTGGACATTGTCATGTCATGCCTTGTGGACAGTGTCTTATTTTCCATCATCGAGCAAAACAAAAATCCTAAATATGCTTTTGGCTTTGAGGGGAATAATTAGTTATTGATGTATTATATGATGAATGGCAATTGATGAAGCTATGATAAAATAGAATTGGAATTAGTAGTATATTGTATTGCCATGTTGTCTGACTAAAAGATATTTCTACACACACAAAGGCATTAGGAATGTAAGATTGACTCTGATTCACTTTCTCTGTGTTCAAACTCTGGGATTGCTACTGGAAAATTGAATTCTTGTCAGTAGAAAAGATACTTTTGTCGAAAGGCACTCTGTACACTTGCCAGAAAACTACGATCTCTTGAACAGCTAAGCTTGATAATCACAACTATAAACTGAATTTAAAGGGAATAGTTACTGCTGATAAATCATTGCAAGATTGGCATTCAATGCACAAGACAATGAAAAATGATGTAATGTGTGGGAGGAGATTAGACAGCTTTTCATCGTCGAGTGAAAGCTGCTCTTTTCTTGAGGCAGCAGGCTTTAAAGCCTCATTGCACTTATTGATATGCCAAAATAATTAGTAGTTTTTAAGGTTTTGATGAATCATAATAACTGGAAAGAGAGATATATGCAGAGGATACGAAGTGCAAGATAATCTTTTGGATCTTTAGGACCAGGTGACTTCTTCATGATGATCAAACATGAACATGCCAGATACTTGAAATTTAGCAGACAATTTAGATGTGCAGGCAGGCTTCAGAAGTTTTGCGAACAAGTTTCAGGCCAAAGCTGGAGAAAGCTACAAGAAGTTAACTTTGGCATCTTTGGATATCCTATTCTATGACATATGAGCTTTTGATAAGGAGAACAAAGTAGAGACATATTGATGAAACAGTAACTAAAAATCAGCTTATGCATTCACTGTTGAGGTGAAAGCACAATCTACATAGGCACTAATTGCAGTACCAACAGCATTGCAATCTGCACATTTATCCATGGGCATGTGCTGGAAACCAAGCCAACTTAGACTTACCCAGTAATGCAGCCGCCATTACAAAATTCAACTCTAATTTAAATACCCAACAGACACCGATCGCAACCAAATAAGGAGTCCGTCTTAGAAAAAGATCATTTAAAATTTTTGCTCAAACAGGACTAAGAAAGTCTGATGTTGCCAATCTACAATAATCAACTTTACCCATTCAAAGATATTACCACAGTGAAAACTCACACAGCAAAATTAAAGACAGAAGTGGGCTTCAAAAGAAGCACTCACCAAGAATTGAATTTCTGAGAGATAGTTTGATTGCATACAATAGAATTCCATCACTAATGTCCTTTTCAAGAGATCAATTTTTCCCCGTTGGTCACCAAACTAAAAAAAACAACACTAATTCAAGATCAAGCCTAATCCACCATGTGAAGAAGGCTAAAGTGGAACTTGCGCTCACTAGGATCCCAATATATCCCGACCTCATCGCCAACCTCCAACGCCCTCCGTTTCACGAACTCCTTGATCCAACCCCCCTTGAGGGCATAGCACCCAGACGATGCCCAGAACACAAACACCAGTCGATGCTCAGAGCCCGTGTCCATGTCCCTCACGATGACGTCGGCCCCCTTGCCGTTCTCGACTTGCCTCACTGTCTCCTCGTTCATCCATCGGAGAAAGTGGCTCTTCACAAGGTCCCGCCCGATCAAGAGCCTCGACAGGTGGCCGAGATCGCTTTGCGTAAGCCTCTTCTTGACCTTATAAGGGTCGAAGAGCAGCGTCAACTCTGTGGAAACTTCCTCGGCGTCACATCCTGAGGCCTCTTTCTTTCCCTTCTGCGTTCTTTTGCACTTCGCCTTCTTCTCCGCAATTAAGGATTCGGCATTGGTAAGTGAGGCCATGGATTTTCGCTTCGGTTGGGCAGGAACGACTTCTCGACGAGGGCCGCTGACTTCCTTCGTGTTCTGATCAAGCGCGAGGGGAAAGAACTCGCGAGCTGGCACCACTCCTGCAGAGGAAACACCTCTGGCCCCTTGGTCGCCATTCTTCTCCCGATCGTGCAGATAAGAAAGGCACGACGAACACTCCATCGACGGTGGCGAGTGGACCTCGCTTCTCAGGTGGTCGCTAATGGGTTTCTTCTCGTCATCATGTAGATAAGAAACGCGCGACGACGAAGAGTGCATCAATGGCGGCGAGTGGACCTCGCCTCTCAGGACGTCGCCGATGGGAGGCGATCTGGGGCCTGACAATTCGATGAGCTTCATGGGTTTTGGTTGAAGAAACAGAAAAACACTCCGCGAGAACAACAGAGGGCAACAGGACGGGGTGCAGAGAAATTCAGAGAGAACGAAAAGAGAAAGACAACGTTGGAGAGAGAATAGGAAGACAGAGGACGTTGGTAATGGGATGGCATATAGTTCTAGTTTACTAGTGCGCTGAGGAGTGAGAGTTTTTTTCCTAATTCGAGTCAGGTTAAGAGAATAACAAAATAGGAAATAATTTCAAGATTCAAGATTGAAGAGTGATTTCCTATGGAAACTATACTATCTCAAACTCTTTAATTGTTATAATAATGAGTTGGAGATAATTTCCGAGCTTCTTCTTTTGTTACATCAATTACACAATGTAATTATAGGATGGAATTTTAAAAGGCTGGAAATTTTTTTGATTTATGTTTCCCAAAGACATTTTTTTAAACGTATATAATAATGAGTTTATAGAAAAAACACAGCTAAGCATGAGTTTATAGAAAATTTGCAAAAAATGATACAAAATAAAGAAAAGAGATGGCGTTGGTATGGGATACAGTAAGCTTGTTTTATCTTTGTCTTCTTCTTTTTCTTTTTTCTTTTTTATCAATTTGTTCACATTTTTTAGGGAAATTTGTAATATTTAGAAAAAAGAGTGATAGCATGGAGTTTTATTGTTACAACTCCCTATTTTCCTTGGAAATTCAATTCTCGATGAGTGTTCGTTTGAAAGTGAGAGTGTTTTAGAATTTTTATTGAGTTTCTTTTCCCATTGTTGTGAATATTAAAAATTTAATGTTATATATATTTACATTTTATAAAGTGATGTTCCACTAGACTAGATGCTTGAATTATTTTTCAGAAATTTGGATGAAAATGAATTCTTCCCTGCAATGCTGAAAATCCTTTGCAGTCTAGAACAATACATGTCGACAACTAGCAAGTAAGGACTACAAAAGTTTAACCTCTAAAAAAGTTGCATTTGCTAAAAAGAAGAAGAAGAAGAAGAAGCGAGAGAATGTGCCATAATTTAAATAGGTTATGTTTGTTGTATGAAAAACGAACAATTTAAATATATATATATATATATATATATATATATATAAATGATCATTTATATCTCTCAAAAAAAAAAAATTATTGTTAGCGAAAATATTTAGATATAATTATTTACTTAAGAAAGAAGAAAAAGTGAAAAATATAATAAGCGAGGATAAACAAAAAAGAGGATAGGAAAATCAAAATACATATAAGTTAAGGCTCCATTTATAATAGATGATTTAAAAATTATTTTTTTTAAATTAATTACTTATGTAGAAAAAAAAAAAAATAAATGAACGAAATTTTTTTAATTACTATCAAACTTGTTTGACATATTGGTGTTGATAATGAAAAAAAAAATATTTAATACATATTTTAAAAAAATATAATTAATTATATTTATAAAAATACTTTCATATGTTTACTTTTCGCAAATTTAAACCAAACTGAATCAAGGGAAAAAATGATAATTTGTAACACCTCAACCGTTAGGCCCTTTATGTGCTTGGTCAACGCCATGTAAGATCTATAATAGTCCATTGATCAGTTATGTGTACACGCTGGCCCGCTCTGACTTCATTTGACTCTGTTTTTCGTGCCAGCAGTCGACTGCCGCCGCCGCCGCCGGCGGTGGCGAAGCCTTTGGCCAGGGCCCGAAGAGTGTGGCCAACCAGCCCCAGCAGAGGGTTCGAGACGGAGGACAAGGAGGCTTGCCTCCAGGACGTGCTCCGAGACTGCGGCAGAGCGATGGACATCCTCCCCACCTTCGCCACTCCTCGAAGCGCGGCCTAGGCTTGGCTTCCCGCCTCCGCTTCTCCGCATGCCGACCCACCAAGACCAACTCCATGTCCTTGGTCGTCGCCGCTTGCTCTTACATCTCGGTCCGTTCTCGATACCCTTTGTCCGCTTGCTCTGTTTTGGATTTGTTTCTTCGTCATGGAACACTATGCTCACCGGGAGTTCGACGAAATTACTCTGACGATGGAACTGGGGTTTTGTGGTTTCTGTGGTGTTGCTTGGTGATTGGAAGAGATGGAGCAATTCAATGTTCTGGTTCAGTTAATGTTTTAGTCGTCTACAATCACTCAATTCTTCCTGAACCCCACAGATTTGCTCGTTTTTGTACTGTTTCTTTGCCTAATTCCTTTCTATACTTATAATCAGTGAACTCGGATCCATATCTTCTCGTGTTGGTTACTCTTACTGAACTCGGTTTTTCAATTTCTAATGTATAGAGTTGTTTGGAAATGCTATTAATTGGTCGTTTGCTTGGGCAGGACATTTTCTTCCAAGGAACCCATCTTGGAATTCTTTTGCGCTTCAAGGATCTCAAGTCCTACGTGTAAATTTTATTCTCATGCTCGGTGAAAATACAAGCAAGTCTGCGTGTGTCAAGTGGATCTAGCTGCTAGCTTGAGCTGGTCTTTTCTATTTTTTCCTTCTTGGTAGCTGTCCCAGTAGGTATCTGTTTCCCCTGCATTAAGATGCTTCTTTCAGTAATGCATTTATAAGTTCTTCTTGGGTCCGTATGCAGTTGCACATCTTCGAAAGAAATATTGATTTTCCTGGTTTATGCATCTCTAAACACATTAGACATGTTACAACTGTGACGCATTATTATAAAACATATGCAGAACCCGAGTGAGTAGTCCAAGCTGTCCATTGCCAAAGGATCGCGTCGCGCCAAGGGTATCAAGGGCAAGATTGATGATGGAATCGTCAGCAAACGAGAGACGTGCGAAGAAAAAAGGAAGCTGTGAAGAAACGAAAAAGGAGAAGAGAGAGAAGAGAGTTGAAGTTGGGTCGAGATTTAGGGATTTGAATACGAAAGAAGAAGAAACAAAGTGAGAGATGACTTGAGGGAGCAACGGGAGCTATGAGGAAACAAAAAGAAGTCTGATGACGTCAGGGTGGGGCCTAGTGTGTACATGTGGCAACTGATGAATGGATTACTGTAAATCCAATGTGGCACCACCCAAGCACCCAATCATCAATTCTGAGACGACTAATAAATTACCTCAGGAAGGGGAAGATCTCCCATTTCACTGTCACCATGGGTTGGAGCTTCTTCTAATGCTACAGAAGACATAGCGAGAAGCATCCGGATTGTTGCCATATCTTCTGATGAAACCTCTAGTGTTCCCTTTGCTCCCTAAGTGATGATGTATCTTCATCTGGACAAAGCAAAGGCAATTTCGTGAATCAACAAAGTCCTTGTTTTGCAGTTTGGTTGTCGTAACGATGGAGGTAATCTCTGGCAATGTTTGTTGACAACTATTTACAAATGTAACATGTTTGTCTATGTATGCATTTGAATCTTGGATTGTGTGTCAAGACCTACATTTGGGTTGCATCTGAGCGTGTGGAATTCTTTTCTTAATTGTGACGGCACTAATCCACAGGGATAGATGTAGAACATTCGCGAACTAATCCATCTTGTTGCAGCTTCTGCCTTCGTTGAAGCATGTTGGGAAAAAGGGAAAAAAAAACATCAGCAGTCTTTAGTTTTATACCGGAAACATTCTACTATCATGGAATGAATTATCCTCCATTTGACATTGTTGTGTCATGCCTTGTGGACATTGTGTTATCATGCACTGAAACAAAAATCATAAATTTACTTTCGGTGTTGAGGGGAATAATTAGTTGTCTATGTAGTATGATACGTGATTGCTAGTTGATGAAACTAAGATAAGATAAAAAGTGTGATTAGCACCTCTCTCTCCTCCCCCGCGGTGGGAGCTAACCACAATTACAAGAAAACTATACAACGGAGCCAATTCTCAACAGAGCCGGCATCAGTGTTTTTAAATCGGCGCAGTCAATGAACCTTCTCCTCCGGGCAGAGTGAGTGAGTGTGATTAATTGCAGGTTAGAGCTTTTTTTTTTTCTTTTTTATTTATTTATTTTTTGGCATTAGACAGATAACTAAATTTCATGTTAGTAACAGAGAGTTCATGAAAACTGCCCTCTCTGGGGATTGTAGCCACAAGGAAAATTTTATACTTGGAAAGTACTTGAATCTCAGTGCTATCCTTTTGGGTAACTCTGAACTATTTGGAAAATCCCAAAAATACATCAAATTTCTTTTGATAAGTCAAAGATTTTATTGCAATTTTCCCGAAAAAAAACTAAATAAAGAGAAGGGATTTCCTAAAACCAATAAAATGTTAAAGACAAATAAAAGACAAATTGCCTTTGCTTGGAAGTGAGAAGCTAAAATCAATATTGATTGCTCACCTTCGAAATGATATGAAGTCAAGACAATATTTTGGATCTTTAGGACAAGGTGAATTTTTCATGATGATCAAATATGGAAATGCCAGATACTTGAAATACAACAAAATATTAAGCTGTGCAGGCAGGACAAGAAGTTAACTTTGGTGCCGTTTGATATCCTATGCTATTGGTGCCTTTCGATATCCTATGTTATGGCAAAACATTTGAGCTGATTTGAGTGTTTTTGGACTTATTCATTCACTGTTAAGGTTAAATCTTGATGGAATACGTAGGCATGTATTGAACTGCCAAAAGCATTGCAATATGCCCATTCATCTAAAATTCAACTCTAAAATCATAAGCAAATATGCCCAATAATTGTCTTAAAAAATCATTTAAAATTGAAGCAAAAGGATCAAGAAGGTATTTGCATGAGATCTACATTACCAAATAAGTTTCTGCGTTAAAAAAGATATTACCACAGTGAAAACTCACAAGATTAAAAATTAAAAGATAATCTACTCTCCCCATTCAAAAAAGCATTGACCAAGAATAAATTTCTGAGAAAATAAAGTTTGATTGCACTACAAAAGATTTCCATGACTAATATCCTTTTCTAGAGATCAAAATTTTCTATTGGTAAAAACTGAAAAAGAAACAATGCTAGTTTAAGATTATGTTTAATTTGCCTTGTGAAGAAGGCTAAAGTGGAACTTGCTTAGCACTAGGCTCCCAATATATCCCGACCTCATCGCCAGCCGCCAACCCCCTCCGTTTCACGAACTCCTTGATCCAACCCCCCTTGAGGACGTGGGACCCAGACGACGCCCAAAACACGAAGACCAGTCGATGCTCAGAGCACGTGTCCATGTCCCTCACGATGACGTCAGCCCCTTGCTGCTTCGACTTGCCTCACTGTCTCCTCGTTCATCCATCGGAGAAAGTGGCTCTTCACAAAGTCCCGCCCGATCAAGAGCCTCGACAGGTGGCCGAGATCGCTTTGCGTAAGCCTCTTCTTGATCTTATAAGGGTCGAAGAGCAGCGTCAACTCTGTGGAAACTTCATCCGCATCACATCCTGAGGCCTCTTTCTTTCCCTTCTGCGCTCTATTGTACTTCGCCTTTTTCTCCACAATAAAGGATTCGGCATTGGTAAGTGAGGCCATGGATTTTCTCTTCAGTTGGGCAGGAACGATTTCTTGACGAGGGCCGCCGACTTCCTTCATGTTCTGATCAGGCGCGAGGGGGAAGAACTCGCGATCGACCACCACGCTTGCAGAAGAAATACCTCTGACCCCTTCGTCGCCATTTTTCTCCTGATTATGCAGATAATAAAGGCACGAGCATGACGAAGAGTCCATTGATGCCGGCAAGTGGACCTTGCTTCTCAGGTGGTTGCCAATGGGTTTCTTCTCGCGATCCTGCAGATAAGAAAGGCGCGATGACAAAGAGTCCGTCAATGGTGGCGAGTTGACCTCGCCTCTCAGGATGTCGCCGATGGGAGGCGATTTGGGGCCCAAGAAATCGATGAGCTTCATGGGATTTTGGTTGAAGAAACAGAAAAACACTCCGCGAGAACAACAAAGGGCAACGGGATGCGGAGAAATTCAGAGAGAGCGAAAGACAGAAGAAAGACAACGTTGGAAAGAGGATAGAAACAAAGAGGAAATATATAGTTTACCGTTGGAAATGGCATGGCTTCGAGGCGCGCTGAGGAGCGAGAGTTTCTTTCCTAATTCGAGTCAGGTTAAGATTAGTAAAATAGGAAATAATTTCAAGATTCAAGATTGAAGATGGATTCCCTTGTAAACTATAATATTGCAAACTCTTTAATTATTCTAAATAATGAGTTGAAGATAATTCCTGTTAGATCGATGCTATGAATGAGCTTCTTCTTTTTGTTAGATTATTATCATCATGTAATAGGATGAAATTTGAAAAGGCTGGAAATTTTGTTTGAATTACTTTAACAAAAGAAAGATTTTCAAATGTATATAATAATGAGTTTTTATAAAAAATAAAAATGGATGTAAGTTTTTTTTATCTTTATCTTATTTTTTATATCAATTTGTTCTCATTGCTCAAGTGAGACACTTTCCTATACTAGTTAAATTATTTGTTTCCTATATAAGGTTTTATTTGAATACGTTGTAGGGATAATACCACAAATTTTTTTAAATTATACCCATTATAATATCAATAATCAAAACTTTTCTTTTGTAACATCAATAATCTTGAATTAGTATTTCCTTTAGTCAGTGAGGAATAGGAAATTTTTAATTTTCAGAAAAAAGGGTAATGGTATGGAACTTTATTATTGCATGCGATTGGGCTATCTCTATCTTCCTTAGAAATTCAATTTTTGATTAGTGTTCTCATGAAAGCCAAATCATCTTTGATTCTATTGAGTCTTTTTTTCCTACTGTGGTGAATATAAAAAAAATATAATGTCATATATACAAAGTGACGTTCTAATAGACTAGATGCTCGAATTATTTTCAAGAAATTGAATTCATCCTTGTTATGTGGAAAATCCTAAATAGTCCAAAATAATACATGTTGACAGTCAGCAAGTAAGGACTACAAAAGTTCAATATCTACCAAAGTTTCATTTCATAAAAAAACTATAAAGAATGTGCCATAGCTTGGTTAGGTTCTATTAGTTTTGTGAAAATATTCATTTAAAATATTTGAAAATAGTCTTTTATATCGTTAAAAAAATAAAAAATAAACATTAAATATTTTTGTCATTTTTAGATATAAAGAATGAATTTTATTATCTAATTTTTCAAATATGGGAAAATATTTAGATATTTAAAAAATATTTAAAAATATTTAAAATATTTAAAAAAATTTTATTATCTAAAAAAATTTTTCAAAAATAAAAAAATTTTAAAAAAATATTTTAAAATGATTTATTTTTCTAAAATAAATAGAGCTTCATCGATATGAAAGAGTGACTGTATTCGATCCCACTGACGTATCTCCTCCTATACAAATAGCTCCACCCATGGAGTACATTGTCCTAATATCTTTTATGGTTATGTAAGTGAGAAAAAAAGTGAAAAAAAAATATAGAATACTTCATAAGAAAAAGAAAGTAAGCAAATATCAATTAGGAAATGAGGATATAGCAGTAGAAATAGGAAGAAATCATAACTCAGTCTATTTAACGATGAATAAATAATTTGAAAAATATATTTCTTAAATTAATTGATTATATTATTTAGAAAAATAAATAAATGAAAAAATATTTTTATCATTGGTGAAAATTTTTGATATAATTATTATGAATAATAAAAATATTATTTGCTAATTATTTATAGTAATTCCGTTGATTACGACAAGAGTAGGAGATGAGATATCCATTACGTAACACTTGCAGCTGTTAGGCCCGTAAACGTGCTCGATCAGTGCCACATAAGATCAAAATTAGCCAAATTCATCAGTTACGTGTGCATGCTGGCCCACGCTGACTTCATCGCACTCTCTTTTCCGTTTCTTCGCGGCTCGCCAGATCCGCCGCCGCCGCCGCCGCCGCCGCCGCCAATGGCGGAGCTTCTGGCGGGGGCCCGAAGAGCGCCCGCAACCAGCCCCGACAGAGGTTCGAGACGGGGGACAAGGACAAGGAGGCTTGCCTCGGGTAGGCGCTCCGAGACGGCGGCAGAGCGATCCCACCCCGAAGCGTGGGCTGGGCTTGACTTTCCGCCTCTGCGTCTCCACATGCCGATGCGGCAAGACCAACTCCAATGTCCTTGGTCGTCCCCACTTGCTCTTACATCTCGGTCCGTTCTCGATGCCTTTTGTCCTCGTTCTCGGGAGTTCGATGAAATAACTCTGACAATGGTTTGTCAAATATAATATGTTTGTCATGCATGTGGATATTATATTGTCTATCAAGACCTACATTCTGATTGCATCTGAGCGTATAGATTTCTTTCCTTAATTGTGACTGTACTTAGTCCACAGGGATAGATGTAGAACATTCGCGGTCGTACAACTAATCTGTCTTGTTGAAGCTTCTGCCTTCGTTGAAGCATGTTGGAAAAGAAGAAAGCATCGGCAATCTTTGATCTTATGCGGGAAACATTCTACTATCAATGGAATGAATTATCCTCCATTGGACATTTTCATGTCATGCCTGGTGGACATTGCCTTGGTCTCCATCGTCCACTGAAACAAAATTCCTAAATCTACTTCTGGTGTTGAGGGGAATAATTGGTGTATTTATTATATGATAAGTGACTACTCGTTGATGAAACTAAGATAAGATAAGAAGTGTGATTAGCTGCATATTATATGAGCCATGTGGTCTGAATACAAAACATATCTGTGCGCAGAAAAACATTAGGAAGGTGAGATTGACTCCGATTCACTTTCACTGGATTCAGACACTGTGACTGTGTCCTGAAAATCGAACTTCTTATAAATAGAAATGATGGTCGTTAGCAATCCGCCGGATTTAGACACCAAAGCAAGGATTTGCTTCCCCAACTCCACCGATAGTACCGACTGTAAAAATCCAAAGGCACCAAATTTAGCGGATGCTTATTGGTACAAACTTCAAGGGCACAACAGAGACTCCGGACAACCTCCTCAAAAGTTCAAAGCCATAGGGAAGAACGGTACTCCCCTTCAAGCCAGATCACTAATCATGTACCCTGATCTTAGCTCACCTCTCTCAATGAGCTAACCATAATTACAAGAAAACTATACGATGGAGCCAAATCTCAACAGAGCCGACATTAGTGTTGTTAGACCGATGTAGTCAACGAACCTTTCCATTATGGGCAGAGTGAGTGAGTGTGATGATCTACGGGTTAAAGTTGTCTGTTTTATTTTTCTTTTTTGGCATTAGACAGATTAAGATAACTAGATTTCCATGTTGGTGACAGAGAGTTCATGAAAAACTGCCCTCTCTGGACTGCAGTCACAAGGAATCCTGTACTTGGAAAATACTTGAATCTCAATAATATCATTATGAGTAACCCCCAAACTACTCTTGGAAAATTTTCAAATTATTGATAAATCACGACCCCTTTTGATCTCTCCTCTTTTGATCATCGAAGCTATTACATTGCACATTTGTTCTGGAAAAACGCTCAAACAAAGAGAAGGCATTTCCTAAAACTAATAAGTTAATGTTGCAGAGAAATAAACAAACTGCCTCTGCTTGGAAGTGAGAAGTTTGAAATCCATATTGATCGCCCACCTTTCGAAACGATACAAAGTCTACAGCAATCTTTTGGATCTTTAGGACCAGGTGACTTTTTCATGATGATCAAACACCAACATGCCACATACTTAAAATTTAGCAGACAATTAAGCTGTGCAAGCAGGGATTTGGAAGTTTTTCAAAGTGTCCAAGGCCAAAGCTGGACAAAGCTACAAGATATTACCACAGTGAAAACTCTAACAAGAATATTGAAGGCAGAACCAGGCTTCGAAAGAAGCATTCACCAAGAACTAAATTTCCTGAGAGATAGTGTCATTGCATACAATAAAATTCTATCACTAATATCCTTTTGCAGAGATCAAAATTTTCCTGTTGGTCAACCAAAACAAAAAAAAAAACTAGATCAAGATCAAGATCAAGCCTAATTCGCTCTGTGGAGGAGGCTAAAGTGGAATTCGCTAGCACTAGGCTCCCAATATATCCCGACCTCATCGCCAGCTGCCAAGCCCCTCCGTTTCACGAACTCCTTGATCCAACCCCCCTTGAGGACGTACGACCCAGACGACGCCCAAAACACAAATACCAGTCGATGCTCAGAGCACGTGTCCAAGTCCCTCACGATGACGTCGGCCCCCTCGCCGCTCTCGACTTGCCTCACTGTCTCCTCGCTCATCCACCGGAGAAAGTGGCTCTTCACCAAGTCCCGCCCGATCAAGAGCCTCGACAGGTGGCCGAGATCGCTTTGCGTAAGCCTCTTCTTGATCTTGTAAGGGTCGAAGAGCAGCGCCAACTCTGTGGAAACTTCCTCGGCGTCACATCCTGAGGCCTCTTTCTTTCCCTTCTGCGTTCTTTGGCACTTCGCTTTCTTCTCCACAATTAAGGTTTCGGCATCGGTAAGTGAGGCCATGGATTTTCGCTTCAGTTGGGCAGGAACGATTTCTTGAGAAGGGCCGCCAACTTCCTTCGTGTTCCGATCAGGCGCGACGGGGAAGACCTCGCGAGACACCACCACTCCTGCAGACGAAGTACCTCTGGCTCCTTCGTCACGATCCTTCTCCTGATCGTGCAGAGAAGAAAGGCACGAGTAAGAGTCCATCGACGGCGGCGGCGAGTGGACCTCGCTTCTCAGGTGGTCGCCAACGGGTTTCTGCTCGTGATCTTGCAGATGAGAAACGCGCGACGATGAAGAGCCCATCAATGGCGGCGAGCGGACATCACCTCTCAGGATGTTGCCCATGGCAGGTGATCTGGGGCCCAAGAAATCGATGAACTTCAAGGGTTTTTGGCGAAAGAAACAGGAAAGTGCTTCGAAAGAACCACAAAGGGCAACGCGGTTCAGAGGAATTTAGAGAGAGCGAAAGAGAGAAGGACAACGTTGGAGAGAATAGAGAGACAGAGGATGATGAGGACGCGGAGGCAGAGAGGAAAATATATAGTTTACCGTTGGAATTGGGATGGCTTTGGAGTCAAGTTTCGAGAGTGTGCGGAGGAGTGTGATGTTCTTTCCTAATCCGAGTCAGGTTAAGATTAGTAAATTAGGAAATAATTTCAAGATTCAAGATTATTTCCTAATTTGTTACATTATTTTCATCATGCAATAGGACGGAACTTTAAAAGGCTGGAAAAAAATTGATATATATTTTAACAGGAGAAAGAATTTAAAATGTTTATAATAATGAGCTTATAAAAAACAATGGTAGTTACATTACAAAAAAAATACACAAAATAAAGAAAAGAGACCACATCAGAAATGGATACTATATGCTTATTTTATATTTGCCTTCTTTTTTTTTAATCAATTTTGTTCACATTTTTTGAGAGGCACACGATCTTGTTCTAGTTAAATTATCTTGCCCTATAAGGTTTTAGTTGAATATGTTATAGGGATGATACCATAAAAAAATCCTAAATTATGCATTTCGTAACATCAATAATCAAATTTTCTTTGTATCATCAATATTCTTGAATTACTATTTCTTTTGGGAGGAGTTTGTAATCCTTAGAAAAATTTTATTGTTACGCATAGAATTTTATTGTTATGTGCAATTGGGCTATCATTATTTTCTTCAAAAATTCAATTCTTGATAGATGTTCTTTTGAAAGTTAGGGTGTCTTTAATTTTTCTTTTTGAGTCTTTTTTTTTTCCGCTGTGGTGAGTATAAAAAAAAAATAATGTTATATATATGTTTACCTTTTATAAAGTGACGTTCCAATAAATTAGATGCTCAAATTATTTTCGGAAATTGAGATAAAATTGAATTCTTCCTTGTCATGTTCAAAATTCTTTATAGTCCAAAATAATATATGTTGACCGCCAGCAAGTAAGGACTGCAAATGTTTATTCTCTACTAAAGTTGCATTTCTTAAAAAAAAAAAAAAGAGAGTAGGTTTTGTTTGTTTAACAGAAAATGAATAATTTGGAGAATATTGTAAAATTATCACTTATATCACTCAAAAACATAAATGAATTTTCATCACTTGCGATAATATTTCAACATAACTTATTGTTGATAATGAAAATATTTTTCATTGACTAAACATTTTAAGCAATAGGAGCAACGATTTATATATATATATATATATATATATATATATATTAAATTATTTATTTTTGCTAAATAAATGGGGCTTAAAGTAAAAGAATAAATGTAGTAGAAATAAAATTCAATCCCACTGACACCTCCTCCTTCGCAGATAGCTCCACCCAAGAAGTACATAGTCCTATTATTTTCTAGGAAAAAAAGCCTCCAAAAACTCTAAACTATACCCAACGTCAAACTTTTTTTGTGACACAAATAATTCCAAACTTATATCCATGTAACACATTTACCACAAGCTATACCAATATTTTTTGTGACACTAAAATTTTTTAACTTGTATCCGTACGACACATTCACCTCAAAATTTGGAGTAAATGTATCATATAACTACAAGTTTGGGGTTTTTGATATTATAAAAAATTAATTTGAGGTAAATGTGTTGTTTATAGTATTTTGTGTCATGTAGATTATTTTGTATTAAATGTGTCATATGAGTATAAGATTGAAGTTTTATGTTACAAATTTTTTTTTTGAAATAAAGGTGTCACAGTAAACATTTTAGGGTTGTTGGTATTTTTTCCCTATTTTCTAAAATTAAGTAAGTAAGAAAGTAAAATATATATATATATAGAAATACTCCTAATGAAAAAGAATGTCAAGTAAGGATAAACTAGCAAAAGAGGATAGAGTGAGAGATATGGGAAGAAATTGAAGCTCTATTTCTTTCATAAAATAAATGATTTGAAAATTATTTTTTTAAATAATCATTCATATCGCGACAAAAATAAATGAATGATCAATATTATTATAGCCATTGAAAATGTTTAGACATAATTATTATTGATAATGAACAAATTATTTAAAAATTATTTAAAATAATATAAGTAATCATATTTATAAAAAAAATCATTTTTTAAAAAAATTTTGCGAAGGAAAGGAACTTGATCAAAAGAAAAACATTTTAATCGGCAACGCGTGAGCTGTTTGGTCCCTTTACATTGTCTCTTTACTCTTGACGTACTTGATCAATGCCACGTAAGATCAATAGTAGTCGATTCATCAGTCACGTGTACACGCTGGTCCACTCTGACTGACTTCATCAGACTCTTTTTCATTTCTTCCCGGCTCACCAGCCGGCACCGACGGCGGAGCTCCGGCGAGGGGCCCCAAGAGCGTGCCGAACCAGCCCCAACAGTCCGCGCTCCGAGACGGCGGCAGAGCGATGGACATCAAGCCCACCTTCGTCCCTCCCTCGAAGCGGGAGGCCTGGGCTTGGCTTCCCTGCCTCTGCCGTCTCCGCATCCCGACCTGCCAAGGCCGACTCCATGTCCGTCGTCGTCCCGCCGTTACATCTTGGTCCGTTGTCGATACCCGTTGTGCTCCTTCTGCGTTTTGGATTTGTCGCCTTGTCATGGAACGCTATGCCCACCAGGTGTCCGATAATTACTCTCACGGTGGAGCTGGGTTTTTGTTGTTCCGTTGGTGTTGCTAAGTGCTCCGAAGAAATTGAGCAATGCCATGTTCTGGTTCAATTACTGTTTTTGTCGGCTATTGTCAATCATTCTTCCTGGAACCCACAGAATTGCTTGTGCCTGTACTGTTTCTTCGCCTAATTCCTTTGTGTACCTATGATCCCGAACTCGGATCCATCTCTTCTTGTATTTATTACTCTTACTGCACTCGGTTTTCTAATCACTAGTGATATCATCTTGTGTTGGTTACTCTCACTGCACTTGGTTTTTTAGTAACCATGTACAGAGTTGCTTGGAAATGCTGCTAATTGGTTGTTTGCTTGGGCAGGACACTTTTCATCCAATGAGCAGCCCATCTTATTCTTTTGTACTCTGAAGATCTCGAGTCCCATATCCTTTACTACTTCTATCTATCTGTCTCAGTGGGGCGTGGTTCCCCTGCATAAAGATGCTTCTTTCAGTAATGCATTTACAGGTTCTTTTTGGGTGCATATGCGTTGGCACATCTTTGAGAGAAATATTGGCTTTCCTGTTTTATGAGTCTCTGAACACAATAGATATGTCACAACTGCAATGAACCCATATAGAACACATCCGAGCCTGAGTGAGCAGCACGACCTGTTTGATGCCAAAGGATTGCACGATGGCAAGGGTATCGGAGCAAGATTGACACCAGAACCGCTGGTGAACCAGAGACGTGCAGGGGAAAAAAAAACAAGCCAGTTTTGAAGAAATGAAAAAGGAGAAGGGATCGAAGGTATTTGAAGTTGGGTTAGATTAAGGGAGTTGGACAAGGAAGAAGAAGAAAAGAAAGTGAGAGATGAGAGAGAGTAACGGGAGCTATGAAATTGCCTCAGGAAGAAGATCTCCCGTTCCACTGTCAGCAGTGATTGGACCTTTTTCTGATGCTGCGGAAGACACAGCGAGAGACCTCCAGACCGTTTTCCACATCTTCTAATGGAACCTCTAGTGTTCCCTTTGGCTCCCTAACTGATGATGTACCTCCATTTGGACAAAGCGTAGTTGACTGCATGCATCACCGAAGTCCTTGCTTTTTAGTTTGGTAATTGTAACAAGGGAAGTGATCTCTGGCAATGATTGTTGATAACTATTTACAAATTTAATATGTTAGTCTATGTACCCATCTGAATATTGTATTGTCTATCGAGACATACATTCTGATTTCATCTGAGTGTATGAGATTCTTACTTAATTGTGACTGTACTAGTCCACAGCATGACGTAAAGCATGCTGCAGTTTTCTTTAATGAGAAGCTCTTGTCGCAGCTTCTAACTTCGTTGAAGCATGTTGTGAAAAGACAAAAAAAAGCATCAGCAGTCTTTGCCAAGTTTAATCTTAGACAGGAATTAATCTACTAATAATGGAATGAATTATTGTCCACTGGACATTGTCAATTTGTCATGTTATGCCTTGTGAACAGTGTCTTATTTTCCATCATCGAAAAAAACAAAAATCCTAAATATGCTTTTGGCATTGAGGGGAATAATTAGTTATTGATGTATTATATTATAAGGGAATGGCAGTTGATGAAGCTATGATAAAATAAAATTGGAATTAGAAGTATATTGTATTGCCATGTTGTTTAAGTACAAGACATTTCTACACACAGAAAGGCATCAGGAATATAAGATTGACTCTGATTCAATTTCTCAATGTTCAAACTCTGGGATTGCTACTGGAAAATTGAACTTGTCAGTAGAAAAGATACTTTTGTCAAAAGGCACTCTGTACACTGGCCAGAAAACTACGATCTCTTGAACAGTTGAGCCTGATAATCACAACTGTAAACTGAATTTAAAGGGAACAGTTATTGCCTATAAATCATCGCAAGATTGGCATTCAATGCACAAGACAAACAAAAATGATGTAATGTGTGGTAGGAGATTAGATAGCTTTCATGGTCGAGTGAAAGCTGCTCTTTTCTTGAGCAACAGGCTTAAAAGCCTCATTGCGCTTATCGATATGCCAAAATATTTAGTAGTTTTTAAGGTTTTGATGAATCATAATAAATAGAAAGAGAGATATATGCATAGGATGCGAAGTGTAAGACAATCTTTTGGATCTTTAAGGC
Source organism: Eucalyptus grandis (assembly GCF_016545825.1). Classification (NCBI taxonomy): domain Eukaryota; kingdom Viridiplantae; phylum Streptophyta; class Magnoliopsida; order Myrtales; family Myrtaceae; genus Eucalyptus; species Eucalyptus grandis. The sequence goes on from NC_052616.1 coordinate 26,362,000, forward strand.
CAGGTGACTTCTTCTTGATGATCAAACACGGACATGTTAGATACCTGAAATTTAGCAGACAATTTAGATGTGCAGGCAGGGATTCAGAAGTTTTGCGAACAAGTTTCCAAGGCCAAAGCTGGAGAAAGCTACAAGAAGTTAACTTTGGTATCTTTGGATATCCTATTCTACGACAAAACATATGAGAGGAGAGCTAAGTAGAAACATATTGATGAAACAATAACTAGAAATCAGCTAATGCATTCACTGTTGAGGTGAAAGCACAATCTATGTAGGCGTTCATTGCAGTGCCAACAGCATTGCAATCTGCACATTCATCCATAGGCATGTGCTGGAAACCAAGCCAACTTAGACTTACCCAGTAATGCAGCTGCCATTACAAAATTCAACTCTAAATTAAATAGCCAAGAGACACCGATCACTACCAAATAAAAGAAGTCCGTCTTAGAAAGAGATCATTTAAAATTTTTGCTCAAACAGGACTAAGAAAGTCAGATGTTGCCAATCTACAATAATCAACTTTACCCATTCAAAGATATTACCACAGTGAAAACTCACACAACAAAATTAAAGACAGAAGCGGGCTTCAAAAGAAGCACTCACCAAGAATTGAATTTCTGAGAGATAGTTTGATTGCATACAATAGAATTCCATCACTAATATCCTTTTCAAGGGATCAAATTTTTCCCGTTGGTCACCAAACTAAAAAAAACAATACTAATTCAAGATCAAGCCTAATCCACCATGTGAAGAAGGCTAAAGTGGAACTTGCGCTCACTAGGATCCCAATATATCCCGACCTCATCGCCAACCTCCAACGCCCTCCGTTTCACGAACTCCTTGATCCAACCCCCCTTGAGGGCATAGCACCCAGATGATGCCCAGAACACAAACACCAGTCGATGCTCAGAGCCCGTGTCCATGTCCCTCACGATGATGTCGGCCCCCTTGCCGCTCTCGACTTGCCTCACTGTCTCCTCGTTCATCCATCGGAGAAAGTGGCTCTTCACAAGGTCCCGCCCGATCAAGAGCCTCGACAGGTGGCCGAGATCGCTTTGCGTAAGCCTCTTCTTGACCTTATAAGGGTCGAAAAGCAGCGTCAACTCTGTGGAAACTTCCTCGGCGTCACATCCTGAGGCCTCTTTCTTTCCCTTCTGCGTTCTTTTGCACTTCGCCTTCTTCTCCGCAATTAAGGATTCGGCATTGGTAAGTGAGGCCATGGATTTTCGCTTCGGTTGGGCAGGAACGACTTCTCGACGAGGGCCGCTGACTTCCTTCGTGTTCTGATCAAGCGCGAGGGGAAAGAACTCGCGAGCTGGCACCACTCCTGCAGAGGAAACACCTCTGGCCCCTTGGTCGCCATTCTTCTCCCGATCGTGCAGATAAGAAAGGCACGACGAACACTCCATCGACGGTGGCGAGTGGACCTCGCTTCTCAGGTGGTCGCTAATGGGTTTCTTCTCGTCATCATGTAGATAAGAAACGCGCGACGACGAAGAGTGCATCAATGGCGGCGAGTGGACCTCGCCTCTCAGGACGTCGCCGATGGGAGGCGATCTGGGGCCTGACAATTCGATGAGCTTCATGGGTTTTGGTTGAAGAAACAGAAAAACACTCCGCGAGAACAACAGAGGGCAACAGGACGGGGTGCAGAGAAATTCAGAGAGAACGAAAGAGAGAAAGACAACGTTGGAGAGAGAATAGGAAGACAGAGGACGTTGGTAATGGGATGGCATATAGTTCTAGTTTACTAGTGCGCTGAGGAGTGAGTTTTTTCCTAATTCGAGTCAGGTTAAGAGAATAACAAAATAGGAAATAATTTCAAGATTCAAGATTGAAGAGTGATTTCCTATGGAAACTATACTATCTCAAACTCTTTAATTGTTATAATAATGAGTTGGAGATAATTTCCGGAGCTTCTTCTTTTTGTTACATCAATTACACAATGTAATTATAGGATGGAATTTTAAAAGGCTGGAAATTTTTTTGATTTATGTTTTCCAAAGACATTTTTTTAAACGTATATAATAATGAGTTTATAGAAAAAAACACAGCTAAGCATGAGTTTATAGAAAATTTGCAAAAAATGATACAAAATAAAGAAAAGAGATGGCGTTGGTATGGGATACAGTAAGCTTGTTTTATCTTTGTCTTCTTCTTTTTTTTTTTTTCTTTTTATCAATTTGTTCACATTTTTAGGGAAATTTGTAATATTTAGAAAAAGAGTGATAGCATGGAGTTTTATTGTTACAACTCCCTATTTTCCTTGGAAATTCAATTCTTGATGAGTGTTCGTTTGAAAGTGCGAGTGTTTTAGAATTCTTTTTTGAGTTTTTTTCAACCACTGTTGTGAATATTAAAAATTTAATGTTATATATATTTCCATTTTATAAAGTGATGTTCCACTAGACTAAATGCTTGAATTATTTCTCAGAAATTGGGATGAAATTGATTTCTTCCCTGTAATGCTGAAAATCCTTTGTAGTCCAGAACGACTAGCAAGTAAGGACTACAGAAGTTTAACCTTTAATAAAGTTGCATTTGCTGAGAGAGAGAGATGGTAGGTTCTTTTTGTTGTATGAAAAAGAACAATTTAAAAATATATATAAATGATTGTTTACATCTCTCAAAAAAATAATAAATATTTTTACCGTTAGTGAAAATATTTAGATATAATTATTTACTTAAGTAAGAAGAAAAAGTGAAAAATATAATAAGCGAGGATAAACAAAAAAGAGGATAGGAAAATCAAAATACATATAAATTAAGGCTCCATTTATTTCTTAAATAATAAATGATTTGAAAATTATTTTTTAAAATTAATTGCTTATATAGAGAAAAAACTAAAGGAACGGAAAATATTTTTATTACTATCAAACTTGTTTGACATAATTGGTGTTGATAATGAAAAAATTATTTAGTTCATATTTTTAAAGAATATAAGTAATAATATTTATAAAAATAATTTCATATTTTTATTTTTCACAAAATAAACCAAACTGAATCAAAGAAAAAAATGATAATTGGTAAGGTAACACCTCAACCGTTAGGCCCTTTACGTGCTTGGTCAACGCCATGTAAGATCTATGATAGTGCATTCATCAATTATGTGTACACGCTGGCCCACCCTGACTTCATTTGACTCTGTTTTTCGTGCCAGCCGGCCGCCGCCGCCGCCGCCGCCGCCAGGAGTGTGGCCAACCAGCCCCAGCAGAGGTTCGAGACGGAGGACAAGGAGGCCTGCCTCCAGGACGTGCTCCGAGACTGCGGCAGAGCGATGGACATCGTCCCCACCTTCGCCCCTCCTCGAAGTGCGGCCTGGGCTTGGCTTCCCGCCTCTGCGTCTCCGCATGCCGACCCACCAAGACCAACTCCATGTCCTCGGTCGTCCCCGCTTGCTCTTACATCTCGGTCCGTTCTCGATACCCTTTGTCCGCTTCCTCTGTTTCGGATTTGTTTCTTCGTCATGGAACACTATGCCCACTGGGAGTCCGATGAAATTACTCTGACGATGGAACTGGGGTTTTGTGTTTCTGAGGCGTTGCTTGATGACTGGAAGAGATGGAGCAGTTCCTTGTTCTGGTTTACTGTTTTAGTCGTCTACCATCACTCATTCTTCCTGGGCCCCACAGAATTGCTCGTTTCTGTACTGTTTCTTTGCCTAGTTCCTTTCTGTACTTATAATCAGTGAACTCGGATCCATATCTTCTCGTGTTAGTTACTCTTATTGAAATCGGTTTTTCAATTTCTAATGTATAGAGTTGCTTGGAAATGCTATCGGTTGTTTGCTGGGGCAGGACACTTTCTTCCAAGGAACCCATCTTGAAATTCTTTTGTTCTCTGAAGATCTCAAGTCCTATATGTAAATTTTCTTCTCATGCTCGGTAAAAAAAAAGAAAAAAGAAAAAAAGCAAGTGTGTGAGTGTTAACTGGATCTAGCTGCTAGCTTGAGCTGCTCTTTTTTATTTTTGCCTTTGGGGTAGCTGTCTCAGTAGCTATCTGTTTCCCCTGTATTAAGATGCTTTCAGTAATGCATTTACAGGTTCTTCTTGGGTCCGTATGCAGTTTCAAGTCTTCAAAAGAAATATTGACTTTTCTGGTTTATGCATCTCTAAACACAATAGACATGTTACAACTGTGACGCATTTATATAAAACATATGCAGAACCCGAGTGAGCAGTGCGAGATATCCAATGCTGAAGGATCACGTGGCAGCAAGGGTATCGAGGGCAAGATTGATGATGGAACCGTCGGCAAACGAGAGACGTGCATAGGAAAAAGGAAGCTTTTTAGAAACGAAAAAGGAGAAGAGAGGAGATTTGAAGTTGGGTCTAGATTTAGGGATTTAAATACGGAAGAAGAAAAAAACAAAATGAGAGATGACTGAGGGAGTAACGGGAGCTGGGAGGAAACAAAAAGGAGTCTGATGAAGTCGGGGTGAGGCCTAGTGTGTACACGTGGCAACTGATGAATGAATTACTGTAAATCCAACGTGGCACCACTCAAGCACCCAATCATCAATTCTGAGACAACTAATAAATTACCTTAGGAAGGGGAAGATCTCCCAATTCACTGTCACCATGGGTTGGAGCTTCTTCTAATGCTACAGAAGACATAGCGAGACGCATTCGGATCGTGGCCATATCTTCTGATGAAACCTCTAGTGTTCCCTTTAGCTCCCTAAGTGATGATGTACCTTCATCTAGACAAAGGAAAGGCAATTTCATGAATCACCAAAGTCCTTGTTTCGCAGTTTGATAGTTGTAACGATGGAGGTAATTTCTAGCCATGTTTGTTGACAACTATTTACAAATGTAATATGTGTTGTCTATGTATGCATGTGAATCTTGGATTGTGTGTCAAGACCTACATTTGGGTTGCATTTGAGTGTATGGAATTCTTTCCTTAATTGTGACGGTACTAATCCACAGGGATAGATGTAGAACATTCGCAGTTGTAGAACTAATCCATCTTGTTGCAGCTTCTGCCTTCGTTGAAGCATGTTGAGAAAAAGGGAAAAAAAAAAACATCAGGAGTCTTTAGTTTTATACCGGAAATATTCTACTATCATGGAATGAATTATCCTCCATTGGACATTGTCGTGTCATGCCTTGTGGACATTGTGTTATCATGCACTGAAACAAAAATCCTAAATTTACTTTCGGTGTTGAGGGGAATAATTAGTTGTCTATGTAATATGATACGTGATTGCTAGTTGATGAAACTAAGATAAGATAAAAAGTGTGATTAGCACCTCTCTCCTCCCCCGCGGTGGGAGCTAACCACAATTACAAGAAAACTATACAACGGAGCCAAATCTCAACGGAGCTGGCATCAGTGTTGTTAAATCGGTGCAATCAACGAACCTTTCTGTTCCGGGTAGAGTGAGTGAGTGTGATGAATTGTGGGTTAGAGCTCTTTTTTTTTTTTTTTTCATTACTTGTATTTTTTTTATATTTTGGCATTAGATAGATAACTAAATTTACATGTTAGTGACAGAGAGTTCATGAAAAACTGCCCTCTCTGGATTGCAGTCACACGGGAAATCCTTACTTGGAAAGTACTTGAATCTCAATGATATCCTTTTGGGTAACTCTGAACTACTCTTGGAAAATTTTCAAATTATTGATACATCAACAATTTCTTTTGATATCTCCTCTTCCGTTTCGTCAAAGCTATTTTATTGCAATTTGATCCCGAAAAAACACTTAAATAAAGAGAAGGGATTTCCTAAAACCAATAAATTCATGTTAAAGACAAACAAACAGACAAACTGCCTTTGCTTGGAAGTGAGAAGCTAATATCCATATTGATTGCTCACCTTTCGAAACGATACAAAGTGAATGGCGATCTTTCGGATCTTTAGGAGCGGGTGACTTTTTCATGATGATCAAATATGGACTTGCCAGATACTTGAAATACAACAAACTATTAAGCTGTGCAGGCAGGAATGTAGAAGTTCAAGGCCAAAGCTGGAGAAAGCTACAAGAAGTTAACTTTGGTGCCTTTTGACATCCTACGCTATGGCAGAACATCTGAGCTATTGATTTGGACAGTTCAGTAGGAACATCATGATGAAACAGCGACTTACCCAGTAATCCGATCGTCATTACAAAATTCAACTCTAAAATCATGAGCAAATATGAATTTGTCTTAAAAAAGAATCATTTAAAATTTGTGCTCAAACAGAATTAAGAAGGTCAGTTGTTGCCAATCTACATTAATCAACTCTACTCATTCGTAGATATTACTATGGTGAAAACTCACACAACAAAATTAAAGATAGAACTGGGCTTCAAAAGAAGCACTGACCAAGAATAGAATTTCTGAGAGATAGTTTCATTGCATACAAAAGATTTCTATCACTAATATCCTTTTCTAGAGATCAAAATTTTTCCTATTGGTCAAAAAAAGAAAAAAAAGAAAAAGAAAGAAAGCAATACTGATTCAAGATCAAGCCTAATTCGCCTTGTGAAGAAGGCTAAAGTGGAACTTGCTAGCACTAGGCTCCCAATACATCCCGACCTCATCGCCAACCGCCAAGCCCCTCCGTTTCACGAACTCCTTGATCCAACCCCCCTTGAGGACGTAGCACCCAGACGACGCCCAAAACACGAACACAAGTCGATGCTCAGAGCACGTGTCCATGTCCCTCACGATGACGTCGGCCCCCTTGCCGCTCTCGACTTGCCTCACCATCTCTTCACTCATCCATCGGAGAAAGTGGCTCTTCACAAAGTCCCGCCCAATCAAGAATCTCGACAGGTGGCTGAGATCGCTTTGCGTAAGCCTCTTCTTGATCTTATAAGGGTCGAAGAGCAGCGTCAACTCTGTGGAAACTTCCTCGGGATCACATCCTGAGGCCTCTTTCTTTCCCTTCTGCGTTCTTTTGGACTTCGCCTTCTTCTCCGCAATAAAGGCTTCAGCATTGGTGAGTGAGATCATGGATTTTCGCTTCGGTTGGGCAGGAACTATTTCTTGATGAGGGTCGCCAACTTCCTTCGTGTTCTGATCAGGCGCGAGGGGAAAGAACTCGCGAGCCGGCATCACTCCTGCAGACGAAATACCTCTGGCCCCTTTGTCGCCATTCTTCTCCTGACCGTGCAGATAAGAAAGGCACAAGCACGACGAAGAGTCTGTCGACGCTGGCGAGTGGAACTTGCTTCTCTGGTGGTCGCCAATGGGTTTCTTCTCGTGATCATGCAGATAAGAAAGGTGCGACAACGAAGAGTCCATCAATGGCAGCGAGTGGACCTCGCCTCTTGGGACATCGCCGATGCGAGGCGATCTGGGGCCTGAGAATTCGATGAGCTTCATAGGTTTTTGGTTGAAGAAACAAAAAAAAAAAAAAAAAGACACTCGGCGAGAACAAACAGAGGGCAACAGGACGGGGTGCAGAGAAATTCAGAGAGAGCGAAAGAGAGAAAGACAACGTTGGAGAGGGAATAGGAAGACAGAGGACGATGAGGATTCGGAGGCTACAGAGAGGGATATATATGGGTTGGTTTTCCGTTGGAAATGGGATGGCTTTTGTAGTCTAGTTTACTAGTGCGCTGAGGAGTGACAGTTTCTTTCCTATTTTAAGTCAGGTTGAGGGAATAATAAAATAGGAACTAATTTCATGATTGAAGATTGAAGATTGAAGATTGATTTCCTATGGAAACTATACTATCTCAAACTCTTTAATTATTATAATAATGAGTTGGAGATAATTTCCCGGAGCTTTTTCTTTTTGTTACATTAATTAAAGAATGTAATTATAGGACGGAATTTTAAAAGGCTGGAAATTTTTTTGATTTATTTTTCCCAAAGAAATTTTTTTTAAACGTATATAATAATGAGTTTATAGAAAAAATACAGCCAGTTAATTTGTGAAAAATTGATACAAAATAAAGAAAAGAGATGGCGTTGGTATATGAAACTGTAAGCTTGTTTTGTCTTTGTCTTCTTCTTTTTATTTTTTATTTTTTTATCAATTTGTTCACATCTTTTTGGGAAATTTGTAATATTTAGAAAAAGAGTGATAGTATGGAGTTTTATTGTTACAACTCCCTATTTTCCTTGGAAAAGTGAGAGTGTTTTAGATTTTTTTTTTTTTTTTTTGAGTTTTTTCCCACTGTTGTGAATATTAAAAATTTAATGTTATATATATTTACATTTTATAAAGTGGTGTTCCACTAGACTAGATGCTTGAATTATTTCTCAGAAATTGGGATGAAATTGAATTCTTCCCTGTATCGAAAATCCTTTGTAGTCCAGAACAATACATGTTGATGACTAGCAAGTAAGGACTACAAAAGTTCAACTTCTAATAAAGTTGCATTTGCTATAAAAAAAAAAAAAAAAAAACAAAAGAGAGAGAGAGAGAGAGAGAGAATGTGCCATAATTTAAATAGGTTCTCTTTGTTGTATGAAAAATGAACAATTTAAATTTTTTTATAAATGATTGTTTATATCTCTCAAAAAATAAATAAAAAATAAATATTTTTACCGTTAGTGAAAATATTTAGATATAATTATTTACTTAAGTAAAAAGGAAAAGTGAAAAATATAATAAGCGGGGATAAACAACAAAGAGGATAGGAAGATCAAAATACATATAAATTAAGGCTCCATTTATTTCTTAAAAAATAGATGATTTAAAAATTATTTTTCTAACATTAATCGCTTATGTAGAAAAAATAAATGAACGAAAAAATTCGTATTACTATCAAACTTGTTTGCCATAATTGGTGTTGATGATTTTTTTATTTTTTGTGATTGGTGTTGATGATGAAAAAATTATTTAATACATATTTTTAAACAATATAAGTAATTATATTTATAAAAATAATTTCATATTTTTATTTTTCACAAAAATAAACCAAACTGAATCAAAGAAAAAAAATGATAATTGGTAACACCTCAACTGTTAGTAGGGGTGAGCATGGTTTGGGTTGGGCTGGTCCACCTCCTAACTCTAGGATCAACTCGCACATTGTTGGTCATCAATTTTTAGGATCAAGGACCAACCCTATTGAGCTTGAGACCGAAGACCGGGCCAACCCAATGGGTTCAATCCGATTCTAGGGTCAACCCGAGACCAATTGATAATTTTTTATTTTATTTTTTGTACTCTTTAAAAAAGCGATTGAAGACAAAACTGATCCAATGGGTTCGGTCTAGTTTCAAGGTCAACCCATGACCAATCAATAATTTTTTATTCCATTTTTTGTACTCCTTAAAAAAGCGATTGAGGACTAACCAATAATTTTTTATTTCATTTTTTGTACTCCTTAAAAGGCAACTGATGACCATACCAACCAAATGGGTTTGATGATAAGTGAGATTAGCTAAGAAAGGCAAGTGATGAGGGTCAAGTGGGGTGAGCATTGAACACAATGAGTATTGAATGTTGAGCGGGAAGAAACAAACTAAGCAAGCATCGAGCAGCGAGCAACACGAGTGACCTAAAGCGAGCGAGGCGAGTGTCAAGTGATGAACAGAGAAGCTGTTTTTTTCGATTTTGGCAAATTGAAGACTAAGATGACAAATAAGACAAGAGAGAATGAATATTAGAGGATGATGCCATAAGGAGCTATTTATGCCTTTTTAGACGTTGTGAGGACTCCTCATAAAAATATTTTCCTCATTCGTAAATTATGACTATTGACCCCGTAAAAGATATTAAAAATCTAAGTTATTAAAGAATAATGTGAAATTATTTGAACTCTTCACTAAAGAATTGTTTAATATTATCGACTCCGTTTATTTTAAGGTTTTCTCTATATATAAAAAATTATAAGTAATATATTATATATAGTTAGGGTTAAACTCACCTGGAACTTTCAGAACCGAGTACCAACCTACACAGTGCTGGTCCAAGAATTCTAGGACCAATCCAATTTTCCTGAGAACCGGACTAGGACCGGCAGGGTTGATCTTGGACTGATGCTCGCCCCTAACTGTTAGGCCCTGCACGTGCTTGGTCAATGCCATGTAAGATCTATAATAGTCCATTCATAGTTACGTGTACACGTTGGCCTACTCTGACTTCATTTGACTCTTTCTTTTGTGCCAGTTGGCGACCACCGCCGCCGCCTCAGGCGGCGAAGCCTTTGGCCAAGGCTGGAAGAGTGTGGCCAACCAGCCCCAGCAGAGGTTCGAGACGGAGGACAAGGAGGCTTGCCTCCAGGACGTGCTTTGAGACTGCGGCAGAGCGATGGGCATTGTCCCCACCTTCGCCCTTCCTCGAAGCGCAGCCTCGGCTTGGCTTCCCGCCTCTGCTTCTCCACATGTGGACCCACCAAGACCAACTCCATGTCCTTGGTCGTCCCGGCTTTCTCTTACATCTCGGTCCGTTGTCGATACCCTTTGTCCGCTTCCTCTGTTTTGGATTTGTTTCTTCGTCATGGAACACTATGCCCACCGGGAGTTCGATGAAATTACTCTGACGATGGAACTGGGGTTTTGTGGTTTATGTGGTGTCGCTTGGTGATTGGAAGAGATGGAGTAATTTTATTTTTTGGGGAGAAGAGCAATTCCATGTTCTGGTTCAGTTACTGTTTTAGTTGTCTACTATCACTCAATTCTTTTGGACCCCACAGAATTGCTCGTTCCTGTACTATTTCTTTGCCTAGTTCCTCTCTGTACTTATAATCAGTGAACTCAGACCCATATTTTCTCGTGTTGGTTACTCTTACTGAAATCGATTTTTCAATTTCTAATGTATAGAGTTGCTTGGGTATGCTATTAATTGGTTCTTTGCTTGGGCAGGACACTTTCTTCCAAGGAACCCATCTTGGAATTCTTTTGCGCTTCAAAGATCTCAAGTTCTTCATGTAAATTTTCTTCTCATGCTCAGTGAAAATAAAAGCGAGTCTGTGAGTGTCAAGTGGATCTAGCTGCTAGCTTGAGCTGCACTATTTTATTTTTGCCTTCGTGGTAGCTGTATCAGTAGGTATCTGTTTCCCCTGCATTAAGATGCTTCTTTCAGTAATGCATTTACAGGTTCTGGGTCCATATGCAGTTTCACATCATCGAAAGAAATATTGACTTTCCTGGTTTATGCATCTCTAAACACAATAGACATGTTACAACTGTGACGCATTAATAGAAAACATATGCAGAACCCGAGTGAGCAGTCTAAGTTGTCCAATGCCGAAGGATCGCATGGCGGCAAGGTTATCAAGGGCAAGATTGACGATGGAATCGTCAGCAAACGAGAGACGTGCGAAGAAAAAAGGAAGCTGTGAGGAAACGGAAAAGAAGAAGAGAGAGAAGAGATTTGAAGTTGGGTCGAGATTTAAGGATTTGAATACGGAAGAAGAAGAAACAAAGTGAGAGATGACTTGAGGGAGCAATGGGAGCTATGAGGAAACAAAAAGAAGTCTGATGAAGTTAGGGTGGAGCCTAGTGTGTACCCGTGGCAACTGATGAATGGATTACTGTAAATCCAGTGTGCCACCACTCAAGCACCCAATCATCAATTCTAAGACAACTAATAAATTACCTCAGGAAGGGGAAGATCTCCCATTTCACTGTCACCATGGGTTGGAGCTTCTTCTAATGCTACAGAAGACCTAGCGAGAAGCATCCAGATCATTGCCATATCTTCTAATGAAACCTCTAGTGTTCCCTTTGGCTCCCTAAGTGATGATGTACCTTCGTCTGGACAAAGCAAATGCAATTTCATGAATCACCAAAGTCCTTGTTTCGCAGTTTGGTAGTTGTAACGATGGAGGTAATCTCTGGCAATGTTTGTTGACAACTATTTACAAATGTAATATGTTTGTCTATGTATGCATGTGAATCTTGGTTTGTGTGTCAAGACCTACATTTGGGTGGCATCTGAGTGTATGGAATTCTTTCCTTAATTGTGACGGTACTAATCCATAGGGATAGATGTAGAACATTGGCGGTTGTAGAACTAATCCATCTTGTTGCAGCTTCTGCCTTGTTGAAGCATGTTGCGAAAAAGGGGAAAAATCAGCAGTCTTTAGTTTTATACCATAAACATTGTGCTATCGTGGAATGAATTATCCTCCATTGGACATTGTCGTGTCATCCCTTGTGTACATTATGATAGTGATTGCTGGTTGATGAAACTAAGATAAGATAAAAAGCGTGATTAGCAGCATATTATATGAGCCACATGGTCTGAATACAAAACATATTTGTGTGCAGAAAAACGGGAAAAGAGCCAAAAAAAAGTCATAAACCTTTTGTCTTTGTACCGATTTAGTCCTAAAACTTTTTTTGGTGCCGATTTAATCCTAAACATTTTTAGATTATGCCAATTCAGTCATTTTCAGCCAATTTTGGTCGGATTTTGCTGACTGGACGCCGGCTGGCTGACGTGGCTTGAGCAGTGTTGATGTGGATAACTTTTAATAATATTTTAATATTTTAGAATTATTTTCTTTTTATTTTTTTGTTTTATTTTTTTTTTTATTTTTATTTTTTTATTCTTATTTTTCTTCTCCTCTTCTTCCTCCAGCCCGGTCCACCGAACCTGGCGATCGCCGAGGCGATGGCGACGAGGTCGAGGTTGACCTCGCTGGCCACGTCGCCAGTGGCCACGAGGCTGCCCTCGAGGCCTGGGCAGCGAGGCTTGCCCTCGCCAGATCTGGCGAGGATCGAGCCTGCCCATGGCCGGCAAGGGCGAGCCTCGCTAGCTCGCCGGATCTCGGCGAGTGAGGGGGTTCGAGCTGGGGGAGAGAGTCGGAGGGGTAGACCGCCGACCCCCGCACCTGAACCTCGGCCGTCAAACCTACAGCTGTACTGGTTTCAAGCATCGAAGCTCCGGTAGGCCTCGATCCTTTATTGTGCCTTGCGTTGGTCGGACCAGGTCGGAGCTCGCGGTCGTCCGTCGCACAAGCTTCGTGTTTACTATGCATGTCTTGGATTGTTCTTCAAGGATTCGGTTTGAGATCTGAGGGCGTTCAATCTGGGTGGGACCTGAGAGAGAGAGAGAGAGAGAGAGTCCTCTCTTAGACAAGCTGAGGAAACCTTGGCCACGTGAGAGCATTGCTACAACTCTGCCGCTCGATGCCGTCCTCCATTGCGCCCTCGCCAGATCCGGCAAGGACGAGTCTCGCTGCCCAGGCCTCGAGGGCGACCACGCGAGGTGGTTGGTGAGGCCACCTCGCCTTTGCCCGGTCGTCGACGTCCGGTGACCGGTTGGAGGAAGAAGAGGAGAAGAAAAGAAGAAAAAGAAAAAAAAAATTCAAAAATTTAAAAATATTATTAAAAGTTGTCTACGTCAGTGCCGATCGGGCCACGTTAGCCAGTCGACGTCCAATCAGCAAAATTCGGCCAAAATTAGCCGGAAAGGACTGAATTGGCACAATCTAAAAATGTTTAGAATTAAATCGGCACAAAAAAAAAGGTTTAGGATTAAATCGGCAAAAGACAAAAGGTTTATGACTTTTTTGACACTTTTCCCGGCAAATAAACATTAGGAAAGTGAGATTGACTTGATTCACTTTCATTGGATTTAGACACTGGGATTACTTCCTGAAGAACGGTACTCCCCTTCTAGTGCCGATCTTGTCGATCTTAGATCACCTCTCTCCCCCTCCCCCGAGCTAACTACAATTGTAAGAAAACTATACACGGAGCCAAATCTCAATGGAGCTGGCATCGGTGTTGTTAAATCGGTGCAATCAACGAACCTTTCTATTCTGGTAGAGTGAGCGAGTGTGATGAATTGTGGGTTAGAGCTTTTTTTTTTGTTATTACTTCTATTTTTTCATATTTTGGCATTAGACAGATAATTAAATTTACATGTTGGTGACAGAGAGTTCATGAAAAACTGCCCTCTCTAGATTGAAGTCACAAGGGAAATCTTATACATGGAAAGTACTTGAATCTCAATGATAACCTTTTGATTAACTCCAAACTACTCTTGGAAAATTTTCAAATTATTGATACATCAACAATTTTCTTTTGATCTCTCCTCTTCCGTTTCATCAAAGCTATTTTATTGCACATTTGATCCCGAAAAAACACTTAAAGGGATTTCCTAAAACCAATAAATTAATGTTAAAGACAAACAAACAGACAAACTGCCTTTGCTTGGAAGTGAGAAGCTAAAATCCATATTGATTGCTCACTTTTCGAAATGATACAAAGTCAATGGCTATCTTTTGGATCTTTAGAAGCGGGTGACTTTTTCATGATGATCAAATATGGACATGCCACATACTTGAAATACAACAAAATATTAAGCTGTGCAGGCAGGAATGTAGAAGTTCAAGGCCAAAGCTGGAGAAAGCTACAAGAAGTTAACTTTGGTTCCTTTTGATATCCTATGCTATGGCAAAACATCTGAGCTGTTGATTTGGACAGCTCAGTAGGAACATCTTGATGAAACAGCGACTTACCCAGTAATGCGACCGTCATTACAAAATTCAACTCCAAAATCATAAGCAAATATGAATTTGTCTTAAAAAAAGAATCATTTAAAATTTGTGCTCTGACAGGATTAAGAAGGTCAGTCGTTGCCAATCTACATTAATCAACTATACTCATTCGAAGATATTACCACAGTGAAAACTCACACAACAAAATTAAAGATAGAACTGGGTTTCAAAAGAAGCACTGACCAAGAATAGAATTTCTGAGAGATAGTTTGATTGCATACAAAAGATTTCCATCACTAATATCCTTTTCTAGAGATCAAAATTTTTCCTATAGGTAAAAAAAAAAAAAAGAAAGCAATACTGATTCAAGATCAAGCCTAATTCGCCTTGTGAAGAAGGCTAAAGTGGAACTTGCTAGCACTAGGCTCCCAATATATGCCGACCTCGTCGCCAACAGCCAACCCCCTCCGTTTCACGAACTCCTTGATCCAACCCCCTTGAGGACGTAGGACCCAGACGACGCCCAGAACACGAACACCAGTCGATGCTCAGAGCACGTGTCCATGTCCCTCACGATGACGTCAGCCCCCTTGCTGCTCTCGACTTGCCGCACTGTCTCCTCGCTCATCCATCGGAGAAAGTGGCTCTTCACAAAGTCCCGCCCGATCAAGAGCCTCGACAGGTGGCCGAGATCGCTTTGCGTAAGCCTCTTCTTGATCTTATAAGGGTCGAAGAGCAGCGTCAACTCTGTGGAAACTTCCTCGGCATCACATCCTGAGGCCTCGTCCTTTCCCCTCTGCGTTCTTTTGTACTTCGCCGTCTTCTCCACAATAAAGGTTTCCGGATCGGCAAGTGAGGCCATGGATTTTCGCTTCAGTTGGGCAGGAACGATTTCTTGACGAGGGTGGCCGACTTCCTTCGTATTCTGATCAGGCACAAGGAGGAAGAACTCGCGAGACGCCACCACTCCTGCAGATGAAATACCTGCGGCCCCTTCGTCGCCATTCTTCTCCTGATCTTGCAGATAAGAAAGGCATGATGAAGAGTCCATCGACTCCGGCGAGTGGACCTTGCTTCTCAGGTGGTCGCCAATAGGTTTCTTCTTCTCGTGATCCTGCGGATAAGAATCGCGGGACGACAAAGAGTCCATTGACAATGGCGAGTGGACATCGCCTCTCAGGACTTCGCTGATGGGAGGCGTTTTGGGTGCCAACAAATCGACGTGCTCCATGGGTTTGTGGTGAAAGAAACAGGAAAGTGCTTCGTGAGAACAACAGAGGGGCAACAAGGTGCAGAGAAATTCAGAGAGAGAGCGAAAGAGAGAGAGAGACAACGTTGGAGAGGGAGTAGAAAGACAGAGGACGACAAGGACTTGGAGGCATAGAGAGAGAGAGGGAAATATGTGGTTAGTTTACCGTTGGAATTGGGATGGCTTTGTAGACAAGTTTCGAGAGTGTGCTGAGGAAGTGAGAGGTTCTTTCCTAATTTGAGTCAGGTTAAGATTAGTAGAAAATAGGAAATAATTTCAAGATTCAAGATTTATTTCCTAATTTGTTACATTGTTTTCATCATGTAGTAGGACGGAACTTTAGAGGGCTGGAACAAAACTAAATGTTTTTAATTCTTTTTTAACAAAAGAAAGATTTGTAAATGTATATGATAATGAGTTTATCACAAACTTGGAAAAAATATTGTCCACTCGTTTTTGAGAGTGCACTGAGAAGTGAGAAGTTCTTTCATAATTTGAGTTGGTTTAAAATAGGAAATAATTGCAAGATTCAAAATTGAAGATTGATTTCCTACAGAAACTCTAATATCACAAACTCGTTAATTATTATAACAACGAGTTGGAGATAATTCCCTGGAGCTTCTTCTTTGTTACATTATTTACATCATGTAATAGGATGAAAATTTTTCTTTTGATTTATTTACGCAAAAGAAAGATTTTTAAATGTATATAATAATGAGTTTATAAAAAAAACATGGGTAATTACATTGCAAAAAATTGCACAATATAAAGAAAAGAATCAGCGTAGGTATGGGATATTGTAAACTTGCTTCATCTTTGTCTTCTTCTTTTTGATCAATTTGTTCACATTTTTCGAGCGGCGGACTTTCCTGTTCTTGTTAGATTACCTCCCTATAAGATTTTAATTGAATATGTTATGGGGGTGATATCACCAAAACCTTAAAAATCATCAATATTTTTAAATTGGTATTTCTTTGGTTGGTGACCAGTGGGAAATTTGTAATCCTTAGAAAAAGAGCAATAGCATGGAATTTTATAGTTACACGCAATCATGCTATCTTTATTTTCCTAAGAATTTCGATTCTTAGTGAGTGTCCTTTTGAAAGCGAGAGCGTCTTTAATCTTCTCAAGTAGGGGTGATCGGGTCCAAGGTAGGTAGGGTCTAGATCTGGACCATGTACCCGATCCTGTTATAACCAGTTCTCATTTTTTAGACCTTATACCCAATCATGTTTGTATTGGACCGTTTACCCGACTCACCCTATTTTTTCAATCCGGTTCTAGGGTCAACCCCAATTTTCATTGGAACCTATTTTGCAATCTCCCGATATCCTATACGATTTTGAATTTCATATTAATAGGCGAGAAAACAGCATAATCCTTATAATTTATATTGAAATATTAAGCAATTGTAATAAATAAATACATGAACTTTTTGACTAAACGAAAAATTAAGGATCCACGGGGCTAATTATAATAAATAAAATTATAAGGCAAATAATTAGCAACAAATATGGGTCTAATATTAGTCTTATTCCCACAACTATTACATGAAGTTACTTATTTATGCAACCATAACTCCTCCTATAAAAGAGAAATTAGGCTAGCCAATCCATGTGATACGCAAGAATTTGGAGGTGACGAACATCGTCCATCCATCAGATGGTGCGAGAGGGAGCCGATGAGGGAGGGAAGCAAGTGAGAAAGAGGAATGACAAAGGAAGAGTGCCGTGCGCGTTTGAGAGAGCCAAGAGAAAAAATGTCGTGTGATTGTAGGTGTCACGCCCCGAACCCCGAGCGCGCGCACATCCCACTGCGGTCGATCAAATGCGACGTTCCCAGGTAGTGTCGCCGACCCCATTCATTTATTAATGCGCAAGCGGAACGTATTATAAAACCCCTGACAAAAAAATACGGGATAGAAAAGCAGGAAGCAAAACCACAACATAACACTTTACTAATTCAACAGAATTACAAATGAGGTCTACGGCCAAAATCTACAAAGACCGGCTCTTAAAAAGGAATTGTACTACGATCTACAAGTCGGACACATTCTCCCATCTTATGACTTCACCTCCGCAACTCCTCAAGGCCAACCAAAGCTATCTCGGTCGCTCCGTCCACTGGGGACCTGAAATTTTAATCCCACATCGGGATGAGACGATGTCTCACAAATTCAACCCCTAAACCCCTATTAGAAAGAAAATACGCCAAGGGTGGCCTAGCCACATCACACAGTGGAACTTACCTTGCCTCAATTCCTTCCTGCAAGTTAGCACAATTTGTATCACACAATCTCAGGTAGTAATAATAATTCAAACAATTGGAACGCTATCACTTTCATATAAATCACGATCGCACTTAGCACGCATTCCAATTATTATTCACTGCCACACAAGGGCATAGCCTACTCGCGGGTCGGCTATTTACTAACATTACGGCATTTCTAGAAGAATAAAGGTCCAGTCGGTCTCGCCACTACTGCGACCCAACCACGTCATTCTCTTGACGGCATTTCTAGAAGAATAAATGTCCAGTCGGTCTCGCCACTACTGCGACCAAGCCACGTCACGCTCTTGACGGCATTTCTAGTAGAATAAGGATCCAGTCGGTCTCGCCACTACTACGACCCGAGCATTTCAACTAGCACACGACAATTCGATACCGATCCCTAGATACTTTACATTTCACTCACATAATCCAATTACGATATTAACCATTAACAATCCAATTTCAATGTCAAACTCGACACTTGGAATTTTCTAAATAAAATCCATACTTTTCACAATCCACACTCAATTTATAATAGCCAATCATCAATTTCAAAATCTGACTACACAGAAATACCGGCACGAAATTCTGAGAATTTAGGGTCTTAACAAAATTTTCGGAATTTAATAATTAATTAAATTTATTCCGAAAATAATTAAATAACAATATTTTAATAATTTCGAATAATATAATATTATTAAATTATTAAACAATTTCGAAATATTTAAATAAATCAAAAGTAAATTCTTTTATGTCACATAACAGTTTATATTAATATAACCACTCACTTAACCTTAAATTAAACACAATTTAAGTTAATCAAATACCTTAATATAATTTACACTTAAATAAACTAAACTAACCACCTAATAACACTTAACATAAACTAAGCACCCATAAAGCATCATTAACCCTGATTAGTTAAACTCACCGGATTAGTGAGCCGAGCGGATCAAAACGACGAGGACGACGCGAGGATCGACTTTCCTCAAGGCGGGCCGAGGATCCGAGCTCGGGAAGGCGGCCAAAACGGCCCACGAAGGGGCTGCCATACCCATTTTCCTCTTCTCTGTTTGCTGCTGATCGGGGCCGAGAGGGAGCAGATCCGGCGCCGGAATGGGCAAAGGAACGGCGGAGGAGGACTACCGGTGGCTCGGATGGGCGAGGCGGCGGCTAGGCGAGGCCTCACGGTGGCCAGAGGGAGCCCCGGCAGCTCCTGCGCAAGCTGAATAGCAGCTCGGGACGACGAGCTGGGCGAGAATACCACCAAGACGCGCGGCCAGCAGCAGCGCGCGAGGACGGCAGCTCGGCGGCGAGACGACGCGGGGCGAGGACGGCGACTCCGGCGAGCGACGGCTCCTGGCGGCGTCGGCTGCTGCTTCTGTCCGACGGCCGACCAGACCTGCGATCTCGAGCAGCAGACGGAGGGGGCGAAGGTGGAGCAGCACACGCGGGCGAGCGGAGCGGCGAACGGCGGACGTACGGCGACAGCGGCGAGCTTCGGCGACAGGCGAGGATCTCCGGCTGGCGACGTGCGACGGCCATGGCTGCTCGGATTTACTGCTGGGTTTCGAAGCTTTCAAGGCACACCAAAGAAGGAGGATAGACGGTCGAACGGCAGGGGAGAGAGGGAGACGGAAGGCAAGCGGCGGCAATGGCGACGAGCGGCTCCGGCGACGACGAACGGGCGGTCTAGCGACGGACGAAGGGGGCGGTCGAGGCTGCTGGTTCCGTTCGGTTCTCTCTCTCCTCCCTCCAAGTTCCAACACAACTCCTTGATTCAAGGAAGAAGAAAGGCTTGATGTGACACCCCCACTTTTGGTGAGCTAATTGGCTTGCGACACTTGTCAGGCTCTCATTGATTTGGCCTCCACCATGACATCACCTGATGATGTCGCCACACTCCACTAATTCAAATCCTCCACAACATCTCCGAGGTGGTGCAATTCCATTTTCGCAAGGCATAAGATCTCGTACAACAAATTCTTCAATTCCACATGATTCTCTTCCATTGAGTCAAGTGAAGTTCATAAAATTAATCCGATGTCACTACACTTCAATTCACATCTTCACTTGTCCATAAAAACCAACTTAAGTCCCAAAAGTACGACCAAAAAGTGGGCCTACTAATTTCTCGAGCCAAATTAGCCATACCTTGATTAATTTGCCGAAAAACTCGGCTTGCATGAAAAATCTTCCGAAGATGAATTAATGATCCTAAAACGATTTGTGACACACCCGATTTCCAATTTCGAATTCAATCTCAATCCCATGGTTAATTTCACTTTGGCACGATACTAGCGCCCAACCTACCGGGTAGCCTTTAGAAATTTTTCATTTGACATGTGGTTGAGTCATCATCTCAAGCCACAATGTACATCTTTGAAACATTGGCGACTTTCGGTTGTCGGGGAAATCTCAATGTTTCAAATACGAACACATGGTACCCAATCAACGAAAAAGTCGGTCCGGTCTTGCCGTCGACAAGAATTGTGCAATCGGTGGAATCACCCACGCCCGATCACATGCCTCGTCGAGTCGATCTATCTCCGATCTCTAATCGATTTTTAATTGTGCCGTAATGAGCCTTGCAGATTAGCTCGGTAGAAAGGTCGTCCCGGTCAAATTCTCGAGTCGATGCATTAGAAACTCTTAACGGCTTCACCCGATAGACTAGTTTTCACATGAGTGGCCGACTCAAGGAAAAGAACTATATGCGTGCCAACGAAATGCCCGTCTCAATTTATTGAAAATAGGATTGGAAAATCAGGATTCACAGTAGGAGTAAGAATAGAAATCGGGAGAAAAAAAGGTTTTGACCTCTACTTACAAAATCAATCCGGGAACCGGTTTACGGGTGGATAATCACTCGGAACTTGTTCCCGAACCGGTTTAAACCGGTTCGAATTTTGATAACCGGTTCTTGGATCGGTTTCATTGGGAACCAGTTCCCAACCCTGTTTTTCAGGTGGGCCGGTCTGGGAACCGGGTATACCCGGTCTGATTGCATACCCCTATTCTCGAGCCTTTTATTTCCACTGTGGTGAACATACAATTTTTTAATGTTATATATACTTACATTTTATAAAGTGACATTCCAAAAATCAGGTGCTCCAATTATTTCCAGGAAATTAGGATGAAGTTGAACTCTTCCCTTGTTATGTTGAAAATCCTCTATACTCCAGAATAATAAATGTTGATGGCTAGCAAGTAAGGGCTACAAAAATTTAATCTCTAATAATTTTTTAATCTCTAATAAATTTGCATTTCATAAAATAAAAATAAAAAGAAGAAGAAGAAGAAGAAGAAGAAGAAGAAGAAGAAGAGAGAATGCATCTAGGTTCTATTTATTTCCCGAAAAATGAATACTTTGGAATGTATTTTAAAATGATCACTTATATCATAAAAAAGTAAATAAATATATATTTTTGATGTTTGTAAAACATTTATTGTTTTCAATAATAAAAGCATTATCATTAATTAATTATTTCATGAAATACAAGCGATCTTGGAAAAATATTTTTAAGTTATTATTTTTTACGAAATAAATAAAGTTTAATGAAAATTAGAGAATCAATGTAGTAGAAACAAAATTCGATCCCACTGACGCCTCCTCCTATGCAGATAGCTCCACCCAAGGAGTACATTGTCCCATTATTTTCCAAGATTACGTAAGTAAGTAGAAAAAGTGAAACAGAAGAAGAAATATTCAATATGAAAAAGAAAGTATGCGGTATAAATAAAAAAAGATGTTAGAGAAAGAAAAATGGAAGAAATTAAGCCTCCATTTATTTTTTGAAAAATGAATAATTTTTAAAAATATTTAAAAAAATTATCGTTTATATCACATACAAGAATAAATAAACAAAATTTAAGGCCGTCGAAAATATTTATATACAAATATTATTGATAGTAAAAAAAATTATTTACTAATTACTTTAATATTTATAAATGATAACTAGTACATGTCAGATGTGAGGCTTGATCAATGTCACGTAAGATCTATAGTGGAGTAGGCCCATTTACTAGTTATGTGTACACGCCGGCCCCCTCTGACTTCATCGACTCTTCGCTCACCCAGACGGTGACCGCCGCCACCGCCGACGGTGGAGCCTCCGGCGAGGGCCCGAAGAATGTCTGGAACCGGCCCCGATAGAGGTTCGAGACGGAAGACAAGGAGACTTGCCTATAGTACGCGCTCCGACACTCTGGCAGAGCGATGGACATCGTCCCAACGTTCGCTCCTCCTTCGAAGCGAGGCCTGAGCTTGTCATGGAACGCTATGCACACCGTGCGTCCGATGAAATTACTCTAACGATGGAGGTGGATTTTTGTTGCTACTTTGGTGTTGCCAAGAAGGGCTGGCGACGGAGTGGGAGAGTCCGCCGGGTCGCCGGGCCCTAGCCGGGGGCCGGCGGGCCCGCGAGCCCTCGCCCGGATCTAGGGCGAGGGTCGTGGCCCTCGTCACGATCCGCGAGGGCTCGCGGCCCTCGTCGTGGCCGGTCGGCGGAGGCTGGCGACCTCGGCCCCTCCCCCTCCGTCGCCGGCCCTTCCCGACGACGGCGGGGAGGCGGCGGCGGCGAGGGCTCGGCCCTCGGCCCGCCCGTTGGATCTCCCCCTTTTTTTATTTTAAATTTTTAAATTTTTCTTAATTTTTTAAAATTTTTCTTAATTTTCTTAATTTTTTAAAATTTTTTTGAATATTTTAAATTTAATTTAATTAATTTTTATATTATTATTTACATGTCGACGCGAAACACGTCGTTTTGCATTTTCTCCGCCACGTCGGCGTGCAAAACGACGCCGTTTTGGACCAAACTTGCCGGAAAGTTGCCACGTCAGCCATTTGACTGGATTTTTTGGAGTGGCACTTAAGTGTCCCATTTAACTTTGAAATTGGCACTCAAGTGTATCATTTTGAAGTTATGGCACTTAAGTGTCCCCGGTGCCAAATTATGGCACTGGGCTGTACTTCTGCCTAATGTTATGGTTTAATTACTATTTTAGTCGTCTATCATCACTCATTCTTCCTGGAACCACATAATTGCTTGTCCCTGTACTGTTTCTTTGCCTAGTTTCTTTCTGTACTTATAATTAGTGAATTTGGATCCATATCTTTGGTTAATCTTACTGCGCTCAGCTTTTCAATCACTATGCATTGAGAGTTCTTTAAAATGCCACTAATTGGTTGTTTGCTTGGGCAGGGCATTTTTTTTTTTTTTTTTTTTTCCGTATAACCCATTTGGAATTCTTCTGTACTCTAAAGATCTCAAGTCTCATAGTAAAGGTTTTTTCTAAACTGGGTGAAAATAATCGCAAATCTGAGATTGTCAAGTCGATGTAGCTGCTAGCTTGACCTGCTCTCTTTTACTTCTTTCTCGGTATCTGTCTCGGTAGGGCATGGTTCCTCTGCATATAGATGCTTCTTTCGGTAATGCATTTACAGGTTCTTATTAAGTTTGTGACTCCGTATGTGTTTACACATAAGTATTGACTTTCTGTTTTATGTGTCTCTGAACACAATTGTCATGTTACTACTGTGAAGTCATCCATGTAAAATATATCTAAAAGCTGAGTGAGCAGTTTGAGTCAAAGGATCCCGCAGCAGCGAGGGTATCAAACTATCAAGGGCGAGATTGAACCATTAGTAAACCAGAGGAGGAAAAAAAAAAGTAACTGTGAAAGAAACAAAAAAGTAGAAGAGATTTGAATTCGCAATTCTATTTAGGGATTTGAAGTAAAGAAGAACAAGAAGAGAAAATGAGAGAGATGAGAGAGAGAGAGAGAGAGTAATGGGAGCGGTGAGGACACAAAAAAAGGAGTGTTGAAGTTAGAGTGGGAGCTGTGGGTACACGTGGCAACTGATGAGTGGACTGCTGTAAATCCTATGTGGCACTAACCAATCGCCCAATATTTTCTCTCAAGGATAATTATCAATTCTGAGACAACTATGAAATTACCTCAGGATGATGAAGATCTCCCATTTCACTGTCTGGAAGGGGTGGGAGTTTTTTTGATGCTACACAAGACATAGCGATAAACCTCCACACCGTTTTCCACATCTTCTGATGGAGCCTCTAGTGTTCCCTTAGCTCTCTAAGTGATGATGTACCTCCATCTGGACAGAGCATGGGCGACTGCATTCATCACCGAAGTCCTTGTTTGCAGTTTGGTAGTCGTAACAATGGAGATAATCTCGGGCAATGGTTGTTGACAACTATCTACAAGTGTAATATGTTTGTCTATGTATGCATGTGGATACTGTATAGTCTATCAAGGCCTACGTTCTGATTGCACCTGAGTGTATGGAATTCTTTCCTTAATTGTGACCGTACTAATCCACAGGAGCAGATGTAGAATATTTGCCATTGTAGAACTAATCCATCTTGTTGCAGCTTCTGTTTTTGTTGAAAAAGAGTTGTGAAAAGAAAAAAAAGCATCGGCAATCTTTAATCTTGTGCAGGAAACGTCCTACTATCAATGGAATGAAGTATCCTCCATTGGACATTGTCATGACATGCCTTGTGGACATTGTCTTAGTCTCCATCAGTGAGCGAAGCAAAATTCCTAAATTTGCTTTTGGTGTTGAGGGGAATAATTATTTATTGATGTATTATATGATAAGTGACTGCCAATTGATGAAACTAAGATAAGAAGCATCATTAGCAGCATTTTATGTGAGCCATGTGATCTGAATACAAAGCATATCTGCGCACAGAAAAACATTAGGAAGGTGAGATTGACTCCGACTCACTTTCACTCGATTCAGACACTGAGATTGCTTCCTGAAACTGAACTTCTTGTAAATAGGGAAGATGGTTGTTAGCGATCTGCCTGATTCAGACACCAAAGCAATAATTTGCCTCCCCAATTCCGCCAATAGTACCAACTGCAAAAATCCAAAGGCACCAATTTAGCAGATACTCCCTGGTACAAACTTCAGGGGCACAGCAGAGACTTCCGACACCCTCCTCAAAAGTCCAACACCATAAGGAAGAATAGTACTGCCTTTCAAACCAGTGTCTGATTGGTAATCATGTTCACTAATCTTAGGTCACCTCTCTTTTCTCTCTCTCTCTCTCTCTCTCTCTCACAGCTAGCCACAATAGCAAGACAAATATATGACGGTGCCAAATCTCAACAGAGCTGGCATCAGTGTTGTTAAACTGACAGAGTCAACGAGCCTTTCTGTTCCAAGCAGAGTGAGTGAGTGTGATGAATTGCAGGTTAGAACTTTTCTGTTTTGTTATTACTTTTTTTTTTATTTTATCTTTTGGCATTAGACAGAGAACTAAATTTCCATGTTGGTGACAGAGAAGCTGCTCTCTCCGGACTGCAGTCACTAGGAAAATCCTGTACTTGGAAAATACTTGAATATCAATGATATCCTTTTGAGTGACCCCAAACTACTCTTGGAAAATTTTCAAATTATTGATACATCAACAAGACCCCTATTGATCTCTCCTCTTCTGTTTTCGTCAAAGCTATTACATTGCACATTTAGTCCAGAAAAAATCACTCAAACAATTGAAGTCTACGGCAATCTTTTGGATCTAATCAAACACGGACATGCCAGATACTTGATTTAGGAGACAATCAAGCTGTGCAGGCAAGGATTCATAAGTTTTTCAAACGAGTGTCCAAGGCCAAAGCTGGAGAAAGCTACAAGAAGTTAACTTCAGCGCCTTTGGATATCCTATGCTGTGGCAGAACATTTGATGAAGCAGTAAGAAAAAACCATAATCAACTTTAACCGTTCAAAAATATTACCACAGTGAAAACTCACACAAGAAAATTGAAGAAATAGAATCGGGCTTCTAAAGAAAGCTTGAATTTAATTCCTGGGGAAAAATAGAGATAGTTCGATTGGATACAATAGAATTCCATCACTAATATCCTTTTCTAAAGATCAAAAAAATTTCTGTTGGTCACTAAACAACAACAGTACTAGTTCAAGACCCTGTCTAATTTGCCTTGTGAAGAAGGCTAAAGTGGAACTTGCTAGCAATAGGATCTCAATTTATCCCGACCTCATCGCCAACAGCCAACCCCCTCCGTTTCACGAACTCCTTGATCCCACCCCCCTTGAGGACGTAGGACCCAGACGACGCCCAAAACACGAACACAAGTCGATGCTCAGAGCACGCGTCCATGTCCCTCACGATGACGTCGGCCCCCTCTCGACTTGCCTCATTATCTCCTTGTTCATCCATCGGAGAAAGTGGCTCTTCACAAAGTCCTGCCCGATCAAGAGCCTCGACAGGTGGCCGAGATCACTTGGCGTAAGCTTCTTCCTGATCTTATAAGGGTCGACGAGCAGCGTCAACTCTGTGGAAACTTCCTCGGGATCACATCCTGCGGCCTCTTTCTTTCCCCTCTGCGTTCTTTTGTACCTCGCCGTCTTCTCCACAATAAAGTTTTCAGGATCGGTAAGTGAGGCCATGGATTTTCGCTTCAGTTGGGCAGGAACGATTTCTTGACGAAGGCCACCGGCTTCCTTCGTGTTCTGATCAGGCGCGAGGGGGAAGAGCTCGCCAGCCACCACCACTCCTGCAGATGAAATACCTATGGCCCCTTTGTCGCGATCCTTCTCCTGATTGTGCAGATAAGAAAGGCATGACGACGAAGAGTCCATCGACAGCGGCAAGTGGACCTCGCTTCACGCAAAATGTATGCTATGAAGATCCCAATATGATTTCATATGCATAACCTATCCTCATTGCCTTCACTCAAGCCAACTTCCTTGCTCTCTTGTAGCATCCTCTTGGATGAACGACAATGGTAGTGGAGGGAGTTCAGCATCCCCAGGCATACTTTCAGTAGTGGAGTTTCACGAGCCCGAATACCTACTAAATGAGTGGCTGGAAAGAGGAAATAAAATCAACGATGTAACTTTAAATGATTGGTTTCTAAAAGTCACGGCACTAATTTATCGGCAAGTAGAATACACTCTACTTGCGAATCTTTAAATTCCGTAGTTTCAGGTTTCCATCAGAGTTTAATTAGCGTGCTGGCCAAAAGAAAAGGATTTAAACTAGCATGAATGTATGGATGGAACTTGCATACGTCCATTAAGAAGTCAAGGTCTTCTGGATTTTGTGTTGATTTTGCGACCATAAGATCATAACTACATGATAGAATATACGTGTGCCTACTCAGCAAGTCATGGTCTTTTAGGGTTTCCCATGTGTTGAGTTCTGGATCAATATGCGTTTGAATGGTTCCTGGGAAGTCATAGTCTTTGTGCACATTTATTGATGATGTTAGGCTCGTACATTTATTGGTGGTGTTAGGCCTTTGAAATTTCTAATTCATCCTAAGGGAAAGGTCATGGTGCAATTATTCAGTCTTTTTTCTTTTTTTTGACTCACAAGGCTTCAACTTATAAAGCAAAAGATACTTGTCATTCCAATGCACCATGTGTAACCATTATTATTGGATGATCATGATACTTCCCAAAAATCGAAATTATTGATCAATGGAGGAACAATATCACCATTTTTTTTTCATATCAAACCAATTGTACTGACCATGCACTCCAATCTTAAAGAGTAAACGACGACCGTCCTATTAACACCGCCTCTCATTACATGGTCTGGACAAAGTTTAAGGCATGACTTGAACTGTAGATGCCATATAAATCTTATATCCTTAAAAATTTCACCAAATTTGCAGCCTTATTTTATCAAAGTAACGGTCAAACTTGTTATATTGGCCATGAGCGTCATCTCAACCAAACTCTCAAGTCCAACAGGGATCCTTCCAAAGAAGTTGTTAAAGCTCAAATCACAAATCAAACCTAGATAAGTTAGACTCTTTAAATGCTTCATTTGTTTCGCGGAAAATTTGACAATTCTACAAAATATATTCCAAAAGTCATTTTCTAGGAAAATGACAATATTTTTTAGGTTTAGCTCAAATGTGTAAATGTACAAGAACTTATTTTCCATCAATTGAGAAGGGAAACTTGATTTTATTTTTCTAAAAAGACATGTAGTATTCATGTGATATAAGGATAATCCAGCTGATGAGGTCCTAGTTATAGGAGCTAGGATTTCTCAGGTGCAATCACTAGAAATTCGAGCATGAGCGCTAGGGACCCAAGCTTAGCCTTGGTAGTCTCAAACCTCGAGAGGGACATGGGTACAAGAACCTAATATCCAAGTATGACCATCAAGGAATTGGGCATGAGCATTAGAGTCTTGGACATGGTCGCTAGGGACAATGGCATTGGCATTAGGGTTTTGACTTGTGCACATGCACCAAGGTCTCGAGCCAAACCTTTGTAGACCTTGACCCAATTGTCAAATTGGGGTCCCGAGCTCGAACCTAGGCCCAAGGGGCCAATGACTTGGACATAGGAACTGGGTACAAAGGCATGGCCACTCGGGATTGAGGCACAAGCACCAAGGTGTTAGGCCTAAGCATTGGTGATTGGGGTGTAGGAGTTGAGTACCTATGCACAAGGCACCAAGGTCACATCCTAACCACCATAGACTTGGGTTTAGTCATTGAGGACCTTAGCACGGGTGTCGAGCACCAAAGTCTCTATCCAAATGATGTTCTCCAGTCATATTATGGAAAATATTTTCTGATTTTTTAAACAAATTATTTTTCTGAATTTAATTATGGATTTTTCGTTGATTCCTAAACTATGCATATGTAAAAAATGAGAAAATGTTTTCCGATATATATATATATATATATATATATATATATATATATATATATTACAAAATAAACGGGAGCCAAAATCTCATGTTTTGGATGAAATAGCTCCGTTAAATCCTTTCTCATACAAATTTAGCACGGCCAACGTTAAGTTGGCTCAAGATGGACGTATAGGGCAAGTAAAAGGACTTATAGCTGGGCCTCACCTCAATCAAGCTTTTCAATTTTTTTTAGCTGAAATACTAAAAAAAAGAAAAGAAAATCTAAAAATAAGAAGGTAGCCGGATGGGCAGGGTTGGGCAATTGCGCAAGGCCAAAAGTTTGAGCTCGGGCACAACCTCTAAGAGGTCCAAGCTCAAGTAGGCCGAGCCCGCCCACATCCACTCAATGAGCATGTCCACTTAGAAGAATCTCTACAAATGGAAGTGATCACGACATGAGAAGTCCAATGAGCCAAGCAAGCCATTGGGCAAGCTCGACAATGCATTTTGACTAGGGCTTTGCCCATAAAACAGTCTTTGTGCTAATATTATTCTAACAGCATATTGTGAACTATAAACTCTTTAAGGAGTAGACCCTAAATTTTTTTAATTATTTATTATTTATTATTATTATTATTATTATTATTATTATTATTATTTGTAATCCAAAATAGGCTATTATTGTCATAGTATATTATCATGTAAGCATTTCTCTTTTGACTCGATGGATGGGGCCTGATTGGGCTCAATCAGCTCTTTCTTAATTAGCGGGACTGGCAAGCTAAGCTGTTCTTGAGCCCAATTCTGCCTCTTGGTTCTTGCCTCGGCCCGATTGTCTTTCGATTTGTAGGTGGGCTTGGACAAGAGTTTTAGCCCACTTCCTGGCACAGCCCGCCTGTTAATGTTATCTTCACCTTTTGCCTAAGCCCATCGAAGCTCGTGGATCGATCCAAGTCTACTTTGGAAATGCAAGTAATGCCCGCCATTCCTTCAATGAGATGACGATGTAGTAGACCTAATCATGGCCGAACGCCTCGGTCGCTCAGGCCTGGAAGTGCTATTTTATTCCAATACTCTACCCATCTAGAGATTCACCACCGGCAACTACTTTAGGCGGGAAAATTTGATCCATATTCTGTTTTTGTTTAATATGAAATGGATTAAAATGGATGACGAAATTATGCCAGACTTCGATTTTGAATGGATCAGCCCATGAGCAAGTTTAGAAGAGACACGAGGCAAATCCGCATGTGAAAATGTTAGTGCTTGAATATGATAAGGCAAGTCATGAAATGCTGAAAACTTGTCACTGCTAGTTCCAAAAGACGATACACTATCATTTAAGGATTGTGATTTTGGACATGACTCGAAATCAACATTCTAACAAGCTAATTGGAATTTGTATTAATCGTGTTTCTGTCATAATTTTCTCTCCCCGTTTGTCACGTTTGTACTTGAGTTCAATCCATGTAACCTGAATTTGGCCTGTTTAAATGGGCTGTGTTGACTTGATTAATGACTTGATTCACATTAACCTAAAGAGCTAAGCCTAAACTTATTCGAAGGTGCTCACGCAGCAACAATTGAATTGTTGTAGGAGAATGCTACATTAATCAGTATGACCAATGACATGTTGCATGTTATGCTCATCATAGGTGACCTCTTTTTTTGCTTTCTCCAAGCTAGACACCTTTACGGACACAAGTCTTTAATCAACATAACTTTCCAGACATAACCCCAGCGTTCGAAACGGGGAAACATCATATATATATATATATATCAGTGGACAAAATCAAGAATTGACTCATTTCGAACGGAATAATCTCCTTCCACTTTAGCTTTCTTTTAGCCGTTCGGAGGAAACCTGATTTGTCTAATTCTCGACATTAGAAGAGCATCCCGGGATTGAACTTTCTATTGACTTGATCCTGCCATTTTTTTATTTTTTTTTATAGTTACTTTCATTCATAAAATATGAGAATTACAAGAAGACAATAGATAAGTTTCCGAACATAAAATTTCCAAAAGAGTTGAAGGAGGAAAGGACTTCCAATTTTGAGGGAGCGATTTAGTCTGTGCGCCTTTGCAAGCCAATCTATAGCTTTATTGGCTTCCCGAGAGCAATGGGCCAGCTTCGTAAATGACCAGATGGGCCAATATTCCTTTGCACTACTCGATTATGGTCTTCGCATTGCAAGGAATTTCAGCCCAGCCCATGATGCTTTGCTCTACGGTCAAGCTATTTGTCTCACACTTCACATTTTCCTTTTGTACTTTTTCAGTTCCATCTACTCCCATGTGCAGTTCCTTTCGAACTTCAGAAACTCTAACCCGTGCAAGACCGCTAGGGCTTCGGCTTGAACAGGGGATGAAGCTCGGACTTCTCGCATGAAGCCGTCGATGACTTGTCCGGTCGATCTTGCGGTATTCCGGCTACCGATCCGACATGTTCTCCTTGTACCCATGAGCAATCGACATTTAATTTCATCGACCCTCTCTCTGACGGTCTCCATCTTCTCTGTGAGTTCAGATCTATGGGTTTCTTTGCCTCCTTTTTCTTCTGCCATCTACTGAAGTTTTAGAGATGTGCTTGCACTAGATCAACTATGGTGTTCGGATCCGGTGGCTTAGCTCTGAAGATGAAGTTGTTTCGAGCTTTCCATACAAACCGAGCACCGTCACAACAAGCTCATTCTCGGTATTGCTCCCTTCGAATCTCTCCATCAGCCATTTATCAAATCTGGAGATGATGTTGGGTTTACAGTTTAGATTGATTTGTGGATCTGCCCATATATATTTTGTCCATTTGTAGATCAAGAACAAGTGCTCGATGGTCTCCGGATGGGTGTTGCGGAGCGGGCAAATCGGGTTAGGTAACACCTCTCGTTTATATAGATTCTCTCTTGTTGGTATAGCATTTTGACAAATGCTCCAAATAAAGATTCGCATTTTCAGGGGGACTGTGACTCTCTTCATCTTTCTTTCCTTTCTTTTGAAAACATGCAAACATACTAGTTTTGTAGGGAAAAAAAAAGAAAAAAAAGATTGACATGACTTAAATTGCACAAGCCGTATACTTCATATCCTTAATCACGATCACCAATTTGCAGCATCATTTTATCAATCTACTCATCACTTTTTGGAATCTATTGTTAGAATCGGGAAACACTTCATGGTCCTTGCTTTTGTTGTAGGCTCGACGAAGTTTCTCTTGATCCACCTTCCCCATACTCTTTGATTATTTTCTTGGAGCTGCGCAAGCGAGATTGAAGGGAAGGGCATGGGCAATGCGAGTTTTTGAGCTAGAAAAGCTTCCGAAACTTGTTTCATTGTGGGTCTTGACTTTGGATCCCCACTTAAGCAAGCAAGCGCCAGAGAAACTATCAGAACAATACTTCTTATGACAGAATTCTGTCTTGGAATTGGCAAGCGTGGATCTAATATTTGATTTAGCATAATATCATCTTGGAAAAGTGTCGGCAACATTAAGATGATATCACTTGGATGCTTCCCCATTATCGTTTCTATTGCTACCACTCCAAAGCTATATACATCGCATTTCTCATTAGCAACCAAAGCATAAGCAAGCTCTGCAAAATAGAACAAAACATTGATGAATTATATGAGGCTCTAAACCAAGTTCTCAATGTAAGCTAGTGCACTATCAAATGATAAATTTTGTTAGCATGATAAATTGTCCACAATTTTATTTACCACATGGCAGGTAAGGTATATTGATCTAGGTATGTACCTCTAGTTATAACATTCTAGAAAAGTATAAGGGATTGTTGCTCACCTGGTGCTATATATCCAGGAGTGCCTACAATATTTGAAGTCAGATTAGATGAGAAATTAGGTTCTAGGAGTCTTGCCAGGCCAAAATCTGATAGGAAAGCCTGGAATTTGTTGTCAAGCAAAATGTTGTTGCTAGATATGTCTCGATGAACAATTGGCTTAGCACAATCATGGTGTAGGTAAGATAAGGCATGTGCCATATCCCAAACAATATTGAGTCTTTTAGGCCAATCTAGCTCCACCGCTTCAACGTCATCTCTCAAAGCACAAAATAGACTCCCCCTTTCCATGTATTCATAAACCAAGAACATGCATTGCCTGTGTAAGCAGAAACCATGGAGCTTAATTATGCTTCTATGCCATACTTCCGTCAAGTGTTTCACTTCATTTTTGAAGCTCGATCAAAAGATGGGTCTTACGCTTCAAAACGGTGAAGTTTCTTTAATGCCACGATTTTCTTATTAGGCAATTGAGCTTTATAGACACTACCATAACCGCCAGTCCCAATGCAATATTTGATATCAAAGCCTTCGGTTGCATTGATTATGTCTTCATATGCAATTCTCCCATCATAATTCCATATTGACAAGAAATCTCCATTTTTTTCAACTGTCTCCAATTGCTTGCTCATTGTTCTACGTCGAAGTATGCAGCAAGAGCAAAGAACTAAATAGAAAATGAATTCTATGGCCATTGGTGGTATAACTATAGCCATAAGCTCCCTAGACATATTCGGTGTTAAAGCTACAGTCATAAGCTCCCTAGACATTCTTTTGGAAAGTTCAATCTCTTTCAAACCTTCATTGCCTAGGAAAAATCCATAACGAACATGGGCCAGATTATTTGGAATATTTCCAGTGAGATGATTGTAGGCTAGATTGATGTAATTTAATTTCAAAAGCATTTGAAATTCGGGAACTGTACCTTGTAGAGAATTGTTCTGAAGATTGAGATAGGTTAACATGACCAAACTCCCAAGTTCATGGGGGATTTTTCCACATAAATTGTTAAGGCTCAAATCAAGATGAGTGAGACTTTTCAACTCTCCTACTTCTGAAGGAATTGATCCATTGAAGAAGTTCCTTTGCAAATAGAGTTGTGCCAAGTTCTTCAATTTTGCTAAAGTCGTAGGGATCATGCCATTGAGCAAATTGAAACTGAGATCTAGGTATATCAACCTCTTCAAATTTCCCAATTCGGGAGGGATAGGACTATTGATTTGATTATCATGAATGTCAATAACTTCTAGCATGGTGAGGTTTTGAAGACAAAGAGGTAACTCACCGATTAGGTAATTGTGAGACAAGTTGAGGTGCCTGAGCTTCTGGAGTGCACATATTTGAAGGGGAATGATATCGGTGAGGTGATTATTAGGCAGCCGAAGAGAGGCAAGATTCGGGAGTAGAGAGAAATTCATGTTGTTCAAATTTCTTGTGACCATGTAGTCATGTGGGCCTTGTTCTGGTATGTTTATTTCGATAATGCTTCCGGAATCATCACATGAAACACCAAGCCACATGCAATGTGATACATTGAGGCTCGTATCGGAGTCGAGCCACCACCCACTATGAAGAAGAGCATCTACCTCTATTTTGGTGGCAAGGGCAGGGAAGTTGTGGGAGAGAGCCAATGCAATATAGATCCAAGTAGTTGCAGTCATCAGTTGGCGAACACGCAAGCCGATGAGTTTGCCTTCAAAATTCATGCTTGAGAGAGAGAGAGAGAGAGAGAGAGAGAGAGAGAGAGAGAGAGAGAGAGAGAGAGAGAGAGAGGATCTCTCCTTTTGCTTGGGAAGTGGAGGACTTGAGTTTGCTGTGATACACAGAAGGGCAATCCAAAAGAAATTACTTGAGTGGAGACCAATTCAACAAAACGACTTTGAAAGATCTCTTCTTTTGCTTGGGAAGTGGAGGGCCTGAGTTTGCCATGATACATAGAAGGGTCATCCAAAAGAAATTACTTGAGTGGAGGCCAATTCAACAAAACGACTTTGAAGTCTCCCAAAGTCTCCCTGTATGAGACATCATTATCATGTGGTCACCAAGCGGTGGAGCCCCATGATGTTAGTGCGGGTCCAATTCACACTTTGCATTCCATGAAGCATACACACAATAATAATTGCTCTCCTTGGTCGCGCACGTACTGCTTTTCTGCCTCAGAATTTTGTTGTGTAACACATGTTACTCCAGTTTGGTCTCGAGAGAGGGGCCTAATGGACTTTACATCTTATATGAGAAATGATTGTTCTAAAGAGGACTCTCTTATCAAAATAATTCAATCATAGCTTTCATCTTAATCAAAATCATGTTGTTTTAAAACCTTGAATTAATGGCCAAGTGATTATACACATAATTTATATACAACGGATTCCTTCATAACGTCTCATATTCATAATAATTTCGCCAACCACCTTGTGGATGGAGCTTTACTAGATCCACATGAAGAGGCGAATTACATGTGTTCGTGACATTTGTTTGAGTTAAATGGTCCCAATACCTTGTATTGTCAACAACAAAAAAAGCCAAAAAGGAAGAAGCTAACAACTTATTTTAGACTACATGTCAAGGTTTTTGAGGTTGTGATAGCAAGTCAATTACCCTTATACCCATGAGCTAATACCTTGTTTGATTGTGCAATGTAAACAAAATTAGCTCTTATTTCCCATGAGCTACTCTATCGAGGTGGATCACTTAAGTTACGCTAATGATTGTCGTGCTGGAAATTCCTACATGACATTACTTTCCGATGAGCCACATTGGATGGTTTAATATTAATTTAATGCCACAATGGACTTTCAAGTAAGGAAAATCGTTGATGTAATTTTAGGTGTTTGGTTTTAAAATTTACAGAACTAATTTTCCGACAAGCAAGATACTCTACTCATGCAATCTCTAAATTTAGTATTCGATTAGAAATTAAATTAGAATATTGGCCAAAAAATAATAATAATTTAACCAGATGCATGCATAATTTGAACTTTTATGCATCCATCAAGAAGTCAAGGTGTGTTGGGGTTTCATATGTGTTGACTTTTGGATTAGTACATGTTCAATGGTTCATGAAAAGTCATGATCTTTACAACATTTCTATTGGTGATATCTGGTCCCAAAAATTTCTACCCATCGTATCAGAAAAGTCATGGACCAATTTTTCAGCCTTCTCTTCTTTTAAGAAATTGCAAGGAATTGAATGGTCAGTGGAACAAAAAGACCGGAGTCAAAAACAGCTTCCGGCATACTTTGCCTAAGTTCAATTTGGTGGCCCCAAAACCTATTTACAAGTTTTCCACCCCACCCATATTTTTCAAGAGTCTTCTCTCATTTGATTTCTTTGACCCCCATGTAACACGTTGTGTTCGACCAATTTGAGAACTTGCATCAATTATTGAGTAAATAAAGACAGACGATAATTATGAAGTTTCTAATAGAAAAATCGGAAAAGATTCAATGAGGTCGATATATGACTGGTTTTTTTATACAGGTGGCTTCTGATATTCCTCCTTAAATGGACGATCTAGGTCCGTTAAATCAATCCTGAATTGATTACACATGGGTCTCTACGAGACAGGAAGGAGTTTCTATCAAAAAGTACCCTGAACCGTGAAATTTATCCAAGATATTAATTTATTTTTATGTATCGAGATTGCACTTGGTAATTAGCTACTAAGAAGACCGTGAAAATATTGATGCACCAATTAGATTTTGACAGAGCTGGGCCAATAAGAATACGTGGAAAGGTTCGATCTTTGGCATTTTTCATCTAAAAAATTATCGTTCTAAAGAGGACTCTCTCATTAGAATAATTTGGTGACGACTTCGATCTAAATTCAAATAATAACATTGAATTATCAGCCAAGTATTAAACATTTCATATAGACATGATAGATTCGTTCACGATGTCTCACGTTCAGATTAGCCTCCCTAGCCACCTTGTGGAGGGAGCTTTACTTGATGCACATGAATAGGCAAATCGTGTGCATTTGTGACATTCATTTAAGTTGAACAATCTTGATACTTTGTTAATGTAAAAATAAAATTAAATTAACAACTTGTTTTGAACAAGATGTCAAGGTGTTCAGAGGTGTGATAACAAGTCAATTACCCTTATGAAGGTCAATCCACAAATTCACATTGTATCGATCGAACACCATACAAAATAAAATCAGCAATGGCTATTCATGCGAATAAAATCTCAAGTAGGGTGTCATGACATCGCTTGAATTTCGCAGTTTTGTATCTCAATAAAATTCAACTTTCAAAAGAAAATCATTAAATTACATTGGTGAGTTTTTCACCGACAAATCCTACACCGCATTAATTTCCTACGAGCCACGTTGGGTAATTTAATATTAAATTAATGCCACGATGGATTTTCAAGCAAGGATATGGCTGATTAACTTGATTGATTGAACCACTGGGATTCGCCCCAGTGGCCATTCTTCCAACATGGAAGAGGGAGATGAGGAGTTCAAATTCCCACCTTCTCAGGGGGAATGGGATGGGGACGCGTAAGTTTCAGGAGTGGGTTTCGACTCCCACGCCCTGCAAGAGGTAGGGCAAACGTCTGAGAGTGAGTGTAGTGTAGGAATAGAGTAGGAGTGACCAAAAAAAAAAACTTGATTGATTGGTTTTCAAAAATTATGCCACTCATTTTGGAGCAAGCAAAACATATTGCTCATGCAAATCTCTGATTTTTAGTTTTATGATTTAATTAGAATCGAAACAAGCATTTTTATAAAACAAAAAAAAGAAAGAATTTTAAACTGGTATGCTTGTGTAGATGGAAATTGTACGCATGCATGTATGGGCCCAAACCTAAGCTCGGGGTCCAATGACTTAGACGTGTGAGC
The DNA here is from genome assembly GCF_016545825.1 of Eucalyptus grandis. NCBI lineage: Eukaryota > Viridiplantae > Streptophyta > Magnoliopsida > Myrtales > Myrtaceae > Eucalyptus > Eucalyptus grandis. The sequence goes on from NC_052616.1 coordinate 26,399,161, forward strand.
TGGGTACTAAGGCATGGCCGCTGGAGAGCAAGGCATGAACATCGACGTCTTGCATCTTGGCGCTAGTGACTGGAGCATAGGAGCCATGTACCTAGGCACGGCCACTAGGTCCCACCCCAACCTCTGTGGACCTAGGCCACGCCTTCAAGGACCAGTCCATGGGTATCAGGCACTGAAGTTTCTAAACCAAATGTTGGAAGATTTAATATTACATTAATGCTACGATAGATTTTCAAGTAAGAAAAATCGCCAATGTAATTCGAGTGATTGATTTTTAAAAGTTATGGCACTAATTTCATGCCAATGTAATTTGAGTGATTGGCTTTATGATTCAATGAGATTTTAAACAAGCTATATCAGCCAAATGAAAAGTTTTTTAAAAGAAAGAAAGAAAGAAAGAAAGAATGTAACAAGTGTGCATGTATGGAAGGAACTTGAACACATCCATCAAGGAGTCAAGGTCTTTTGGAGTTATATATGTGTTGACTTTTGGGTCAGTACGTGTTCAATGGTTCGTGGAAGTCATGGCCTTTATTGGTTATGTCTAAAAATTTCTAACCTATCGTAAGGGTAACGTTATGGACCAATTTTCCAACCTTTTTTTTTTTTTGACTAACAATCCTTCAACTGATATTGAGAGAGAGAGAGAGAGAGAGAGAGAGAGAGAGAGAGAGAGAGTCTAAAAATTTCTAACCTATCGTAAGGGTAACGTCATGGACCAATTTTCCAACCTTTTTCTTTTTTGACTAACAATTCTTCAACTTATTGAGAGAGAGAGAGAGAGAGAGAGAGAGAGAGAGATCCTTGTAATATCGAACTAATTACACTGATCATGCACTCCAATCTTACTGGAACTGTCTTGTGTAAAGTGCCTCTCATGACTCCTCTAACCTCGTACACAAAGTTCAATACACGACTTAAATTGTAGATGCAATATCAAATTCCAAACAAATTATAGACCCCATTTTCATTACTAGGAGCCGGATCATTGTTGACACCTAAATTTTTGCACAAAAATATTTCATGTTAAGTTCTTGCATATAGATTATTTAGGCATTTAATATAGTGTTTTAAATGGAAGATGTTTTTACTTTAAAAAAAAAATTGAAAATATAAAAAAAAGATTAAAAAAAGTTGGGGCCAATGATCTAAATGTGACTAGCCAAGCCCAGGAGGTCAGATTGGAATTCAAATGGCAAGTTGGGGCCAAAATGCAATTTCCAAAAGTTGAGGGACCAATTTGCAAATTTTGCAAAATTTGTGCTCGAGCCCGTAAATCATCATCTAGGCCTCCAATTAAGTTGAAATTGAATTCGGGCCAAGTCGAATCAATCAAATTGAGCCAAAAAAGACCACATTTGTAGTAAATTGGGTATTTTCGGATAAGAAAATGGCCAACTTTGAGGGACCTTTTTGCAAACTTGGGTGGGCAAAATTGCAAAATACGGTTGAGATCTTAAACTACTATACATGAGCTTGCTAATTGATAAAAAAAATCGCAGCCAAATTCATAGTTTAAAGCACTCAAATCAGCAGCCAAAACTCAGTCCACGAGTTGGTATTAAGTCGGAGCTGCTGACCAAGCAATTTGGTGGCCCCACCATATCCTCCTTAACTGTCCAACCGGCCTGATCTTTGCACGTGATGGAAGAACGTAATGAGTAATGAAAGTGGACGGAAATTTGCCAGGGATAAGCTGCTGCAAGCACGGGAAAGTCGCAGTAAAAATTGGCACACTCAACATCTGCAAGATTTGAAAATTCTGGCAAAGTCAGAAAGTGGGTGGATAGCTCAGTTGGCAGGCTTGGTAGGTGGACAAAAAGCCGACCAAGAGATTGATGAATTCAGGTACGATCACTGAAGAAAGTTATTTCGAGAGATGAGAGAGAGGAGACAAGAGGGAGAGGGAGAGCTCGGAATCGTCCCCCAAAGAGGCCCTCGAAGCAACTCCAGAAAAAGAAGAACCCAGAAAATCCAAACTGACCTGGAGAGAGAAAAGTGAGATTTTCATAACCCTGCGGCTAAAATTAGCCAAAATCTTCAACTAGAGAGTGAAACTTCATTCCAATATCTTTCCATCCATAGGTCGCACGTTCCAAATGAATATCGAGAAGGCCTCCTAAAGCCCCCCGAAAGTACACCCTCCTGGCGGGCCAAGAAACACTGGAAATTTTTCTAAGTATTGAGCCCGATTGGTCACGAATCTCATTTCCAGTTGAAGAAGCCAACTTCCACGTGCTTCCAGAGGACAATTTCTCGGTTTCCTTGGCCAAGAACCACTTGCAAAAGATACTATGAAGCAAGGTAAGTATCCTAGGTGTATTTTTGTTCGAGTTTGAACATGTTTTAATAGTGAAAAATTAAGAGGAAAACTAGTCCAAGAAACTGATTTTGAGGCTGAAATTTTTCTAAGTGTTTGAAATCTCTTCAAGAGTTTTGCATGTGTGCTTCTTGGAGAGGTTGTTTTTGATGTTGCTCAGTGGGTCATTCTCTATGATATTTCTTGTATTTAAAAGCTCATGTTACCTACTTTCACTCGGATTAAGTAGTGTTTCCCTTAGATCTCGTATGTGATGAGTGTCGGGGCTTGAATATGGGCATTCAACCTGTTTGCTTGACTTGGGTTCAAACCCAAATTTGCAAAATCAGATCAAACCCGCATATTTGATGACAATTCTAGCTTGGTTTTCGTGTGTTTTAAGCTGTGATTTATATTTAATCTTACTCATTGCATGTGGTAGTTTAACCTTGATGTTTTAGTTCCACATAATATTGCTCATGCATTGAGATTGAAGGCCGCAAACATGGCCCGAGGAAGCTGGTTTGGGGTGATTTCATGCACGCCAAGTGTTCAACGAAATGAGCAAACCAAGTTTCGATCTTGAAACGGTCGATTTGAGCCCGGTTATTGTGATATTCATGTGCTGTGTTGTTCAATGTTAGCATATATCGGTTTAGGAAATTATTATTTTTATTTAAATAAAAAATAAATAAATAATCCAAAATCCAAAAACTTCAAAAAAATATAAAAGTGATAGATGTATCAAATTAAGGCAAAAAAATGGCATCTATGAAATTTTCCTATTTTTAAAAGGTCATTTTCATAATTTAATGCTATTTTGGTATTTTATGATCATTTTTACAAATAATCCATTTTGCATAGATTAAAATTATCTAGAGTAATTTCATGCATCTAGAGTAATTTCATGCATATTTAAATTTCCATTTCGCTCACGGGGTCCTGTCCCGGGCGTGATAACAAAGCCATGTAATATTATTTGCCCGACTTGTATCGGGTTTACCTTTCTGCGTTTATTTTCAAGTCATTTCAATTTCTTGGATGTTTACTTACGCGCCACTTTTCATTAATTTGAGTGTAAATTTCTCTTCTAAATTATGTTAGAATTAGTCTAGACATTAAAAAAAAAAAACTACAAAAACATTTGCATGGACACTTAGTGGTTTCATAAAGATTATAATTTGTAATCAAGATTGTATGGCCATTTAGATAAACAACCTTTCAAGTTAGTGGTACCGCAAGGGCGCTAATAGAAACATTAGCGTAAACAAGTCCCCGTTCCTAGAAATCTCTGATTGCGTAGGAATCGAGACAACACTCCCGTGTCTCGATTGGTTTCTAGCCGACCCCAATAGGCTAGTGGCGACTCCTAGAAATATTTAGGTTGTTAATAATTGAAATATGAAATCCAATGTTGCGCGAGGTATGGGCTTGGGAGAGCCCGCACTTAATTTAGGGCCATTGGTCCGCTTCTTTAGGCAAATACCCCTAAACCCTATTCCTTTTCCCACGGACGGAAAAAAGGAGGTCGTGACAATCATCAATATGGAGGAAACCCCTTTCATGGTGCATAGTTCTTGCACCAAAAAATAAAATAAAATGGTGTATAGTTTTAATTGACATCCCCTCAACAATCTTGTAGCTCATGAAATCCAATGGCCTTCCGCTTTGGCTTTCTCATCCATTTGGCTTGCCTTTTCCCGTCCTTCTCACAGTTCCTTTAAGCCATTTGGGTCTTTCAATTTCACACGAAATGCATGCTATGAAAATCCCAATATGATTTCATATGCATAACCTATCCTCATTGTCTTCCACTCAAGCTAGCTACCATGCTCTGTTGTTGCATCCTCTTGGATGAAGACAATGGTAATGGAGGAGGTTGAGCATCCTCAAGGCATACTTGAAAAAGTGCTCAAGTGAGTTGGTTCTTGGAAAGGTCCAAGTATCCAAGAGATGCCAAATCACCAATACTCTAGAAATTCTCCATTAAGCTTGTTTGAAAATAGATCAAACCACCTAGGTCCACTCACAAATGCGTGGGCTTGGCCCAAATCTGTACCTCATGTGTGGGCTCAATCAACTTGTTTGGGGCCAGAACTTTGGGCTTGGGTAAGACCCTCACGGCCCACCCGAGACCATAGAGTTCGCCCATCCCAAAGGCATGAACGAGGGCCATATTGTTTAGCTCTCTAGTTAATGCTCTGACTGATTTCGGACGAGTGAATTGTCAAGGACAAGACACAGTTGATAATTGTAGATCTCTCGGGACGAGCTTTACCAATGTCACCCCTGTCGTTCTGCACAAAAGAAATGGATTCCACGTGGCTGATTGGGCCGCAAGAGCCCATCGAGAAAAGAAGGCTTCGAAGCGATGGGTTCTCATGTCGAATGATCTTTCTCAGATCGCAAAAGGGGACGAAAAATTTTGCAGTTTAGTACTCTTTTTTTTTTTTTGGGTCTAAAATACGACTATTTCATTAAGTATGTAAATAAGAGAGGCCCGGAAAATGGGCATCAATACATAATAAGTCTACTAAAGTTTGTGGAGGGGATGAGACCCAATTCCAAGGTAAGTGATTTTTTTTATGGGCTTTAACAACCCAATCTGCAACCATGTTGGCCTCTCTATAGCAATGGGCTATATGAAAATTTGTGAAGGCCCGTAGCTTTTCCTTGCATTTGCTGATAATATGTTGAATTTCCCAACTGAACTGGTCTGATCTGTTCATGGCTTGGACAAGTTGTAAACTGTCTGACTCAAAGATAAGAGCTTCGTGTCTTTTAGGGTAGAAAAAGTCAATGGCTTCCCATAAAGCTAGGGTTTCAGCCATAAGTGGAGAGGAAGCTCTGATCTTTTTAGCGACTCCTTCCACTAGCTTCCCTCCCGAGTCTCTGCACACACAAGCAATGGAATTCCCCAACATCCCAGGTTCATACGTTCCATCTAGATTGATCTTCAAGGCTCCTATGTGTGGTGGAATCCATGGTTGAGGTGTTCCGAATTCGTGGGTTTCAGATCTGGTATTTTCATGTGTCCTCCAACCAGCACCGCAGTGAGCATTCTGTTTAGTGCACCGGGATCTGGATTCTGCACTTCCTCCTTCGCCGGCGTCCCTCTCGTGAAGCTCCTGTCCCAGCTCGCCTCTCGTTTGAAGGCGCGACTCAGCTAATTGGTTCTCCGATCTGTCTTCCTCGCTTGCGCCTTCCTCTCGGGTTGAAGGTCTCGGCACAACAGTGGATCTCCGGGGTACAGATCTCCCTATTCTGTCCTCATCTCCATCATTATACCGCGTTTTGGAGGTTCTCAACGAAGATGGCCCTGCACCAGTTCCTATTCTGCTGTAACATCCAGCAGCCTCCTCTACATCAGGTGTTCCGAATTCGTTGGTTACAGATCTAGTATTTTCATGGGTCCTCCAACAAGCACCGTAGCGAGCGTTCCGTTCATTGCGCCGGGATCGGATTCCACACTTCCTCCTTTGCCGGCGTCCCTCTCGTGGAGCTCCTGTCCCTGCTCGCCTCTCATTCGAAGGCGCGACTCAGCTGATTGGTTCTTCGATCTGTCTTCCTCGCTTGCACCTTCCTCTCGGGTTGAAGGTCTCGGCACATCAGTTGATCTCCAGGGTATAGATCTCCCTGTTCTGTCCTCATCTCCCTCATTGTACCGCGTATTTGAGGTTCTCAACGAAGAGGGCCATGCACCGGTTCCTGTTCAGCTGTAACATCCAGCAGCCTCCTCTGTCTCAGGCTGTCTATTTTGCCCACTCCGTGCGCCACTGAGTTGAAGTCTCAGGTCTGTTCTGAAGTCATTATCTCTGCTCGCCTGTTCATTCGCTATTCTGGGTCCCAGCTCGTTATTGACACCTTGTTGCTCTCTACCCGACTCTCTATGCCTCTGTTGCAACTCACTAATTTGCTCGTTTTGCTCTGTTTGGGCTGTTCTGTTTTGAGATTCACCACCTACTCCTTCTTGATGACCACCCCTCTGTGGATTCCATCTTTGATAACTTTTCAGTGTCGCTTTTGCAGATTCTATGATGGTTGGTCCCTCGGGTTCTCTACCCCGAAAAATAGCCTGATTTCGAGCCTTCCATATAGACCACAACACAACAGCAACCGAGTGCAGGTTTGGAGGGTGATTCGCCTTTTCTTTGAGTCTGTAAAACCAATCTTCAATTCTTGTCAAGCCCTGACTTGAGATTTTAATGTTCATCACAGGATCGCTCCATATCTGTCTTGTCCACGGACACAATAAGAAGAGATGTTCCACCGTCTCTCTTTCATGATTACATAGAGGACATATTGGATCAGGTAATATGTTCCTTCTAAACAAATTGTCCTTCGTCGGTAAAGCGTTTTGACATAAGCACCACATAAATTTTTTAACCTTAGATGGAGTGTGTAGCTTCCAAATGTCTTTCCAAAGTGCGGGGGGAGGCTGAAATGACGTTGTGGCATGATTTGTTTGATATTGTTCTGTATCCTCCTTGATGTGATTATACCCACTTTTGATTGTATACTTGCCTGCCTGAGTTCCAGTCCATACCATCTTATCTTTTTCTGTTTGAGGCTTGATTGGAATGGTTAGAATTTCTTCAACTAGGTTGTTCTCAAAGTGTCTTTGCTATTGTCGTTTCATTCCATATGCCTTGTTCTTTATCGATGAGTTCGAAACCAAGGATGGTTCATTTGCATTTCTTTTGGTCCCTCAATAATTCCTCATTGCAACCATTTATCTTCCCGGATTTTAATCCTAGATCCATCTCCCACCTGCCACATTACTTGAGGTGCAATTGAATCCCTTCCTAAAAGCAAGCTACGCCATCCCCATGAAGGTCGAAGACCCTTTGCTGCATGCCAAAAATCTGTATGAGGATAGTAGAGCCCCTTAAATACTGAACTCTAGAGAGAAGAGGGCTGTTGTTCCAACCTCCAAGCCTGCTTCCCTAACATTGCCTTATTAAAGGAGAGAAGGTCTCTAAACCCCATACCACCTCTATCTTTTCTAGTTTTCAATAGCTCCCATTTCCTCCAGTGAATGCCTTCTTTTCATTACTCTTCCACCAAAACGCAGCAATTTTCTGTTCAATAGCCTTACATATAGAGACCGGGATTTTAAATACCGACATTGCATACTGTGGTAGGGCTTGTACCACCGTTTTCAGCAGCACTTCTTTTCTAGCCTTGGAAAGCAGTTTTTCCTTCCAGCTTTCTAGTTTGGCACTAATTCTCCCAAGAACCCATGCAAACATATGTTTTTTGGATGCTCCCCAATCAAAAGGAATACCCAAATATTTCCCTGTTTTATCAATAATAGGGACTCTCAATGTTCTTGCCATATTATCTTTTAATGTTTGAGGACATCCCTTGCTGAAAAAGATCCTCGACTTATTTAAATTAATCTCCTGTCCAGCTGCGAAACAATATTGATTGAGGATCATGGCAAGATTTTGACATTCGAGAATAGTGCCATTTAAGAAGAAAATCGAATCATCAACAAATAATAGATGAGATAGAGTAGGACAACTTCGGTTTAGCCTGATTCCTTTGACACTCCCAGTTTCCACAGCTTGCTTCATCAATAAGGATAATACATTAGCCACAATAATAAAGAGATAAGGAGATAAAGGATCCCCTTGCCTGAGTCCTCTTGAGGGTTGAAAGAATTGTAGGGGTTCTCCATTGAATTGAACACTAAATGTGACCGTAGTAACACACTTCATTATCCATCCCACCCATTTTCCATCAAAGCCAGTCTTTAAAAGGCATGCCTCTAAGAAATCCCATTCCACACAATCATAAGCCTTCTTTATATCTAATTTGAGAACAGCTTGGAATTTCTTTTTCCTGCTCCTAAGTCGAATCTAATGAAGTACTTCCTGAACAATAAATATATTATCCTGGATTTGCCTCCCGCCAACAAATGCGCTTTGTTCTGGTTCTATAATTTCTAATATTATGGGTTTGAGTTTGTTTACCAGCACTTTTGAGATAATTTTGTATGTGAAATTGCATAAACTGATGGGACGATATTGATCCAATCTTTCTAGGTTTGGAATCTTCGGAATGAGGGAGATATGTGTTTGGTTGAGTGTTGTTGAGAGGGAACCAGTGGTCATAAAGAGCTTGACCTCCTTGAATATGTCCCATTTAATGTCTTCCCAATGATGCTGATAAAACAATCCACTAAGACCATCTGGCCCTGGAGCTTTAGTTGCACCTAGCTGAAATGCTGCTTCAGTAACTTCTTCTACAGTAACTTCATCAAGTAACCTTCTATTCATATCTTCTATCACTACTGCAGATATTTGCTCTACCACTAGGGCAAAGTTCCGAGGACCAGAGGACTGATATAACTTCCTGGAAAATTGCACGGTATGTTCTTTTAACTGATTTGGCTCAACCAGCCATGTATTTTCTTCATTTTGCAGCATAGAAATTCTGTTTCTCTGTTTTCTTTGGATAGTTGTCGCATGGAAGTATTTAGTATTCCGATCTCCCCATCTCGACCACTCAATTCTAGATCGTAACCCCCAATACATCTCTTGCCTCCCAGGTTCATCAATTTCTCCCTGTATCTTTTGAAATTGTGCCTTGTTGAAATGACCTGAAAAATGATTTGTTAGGCACTCAAGCTCCTTCTTTAGCATTCTAATTCTCTTTTTCCCATTCACAAATGTCACTTTACTCCATTTGGATAGAGCATTTTGAACAGCAGAAAGTTTTCCAGCAAGATTTGTTTGGCTTTGATTCATCATTTGCCACGATTCCAACACCACTTCCCGATATTCAGCATTCTCAAGCCAAAACGCCTCAAATTTAAAGTTTATTTTTCTTCTAACTTGAGTTGTTTGAAGAGACAATATAAAGGGACTAAGATCTGACCCTACCACAGGAAGGGCAAAAGCCTCAGCTTCAGGGTACATTAATCTCCATTCGATCGTGCACAATACCCTATCTAGTTGTTCTTTCACATATTCTTCCCCATCTCTGTTATTAGCCCAGGTAAAAGCACATCCCTTACTATCTATATCCATGAAAGAGCATGCATCCAAGAAATCCCGAAAAGCACTCATTCTAAAATTTTCAGCCAGCCTCTTCCCCACTTTTTCCCAATGGAACTGCACTTCATTAAAATCCCCCAAGCACACCCAAGGCAAAGTATTTGAGGAACTGATTTGTTTTAATTTCTCCCAAAGTTGTAGCCTTCTTGAGTAGGTATATGGAGCATGGACAAAGGTGATACGCATTGTTTTACCCGAAATCCCTTCTTCACACTTTAAATTCACAAAGTTTTCAGTCATTGTGTCAATATCCACTGAAATCCGATCATCCCACATAAGGGCCTATCCTCCCGCCTTACCCACTGGATCCACCACTACACACCTCTGGAATTGAAGTCTTCTTTTAATTCGTTGCACAAACTCAGCCTTATTTTTTGTTTCCATAATAAAAACCAAACAGGGCCTATAAAGAGCCGTTAAGGCTCTCAACTCTCGGACTGTCAAGGGTGTGCCCAACCCTTGACAGTTCCAGCTCAGTATATTCATGGGTCATTTGGTGGCTTATTAGGGCTAGCCACCACAACCCGTGCTTCAACTTCTTTAGTCATCTGTAAGGGTGTTTCAAGAAGCTGAGTCTCATCCAACCAACCCTGTGCTAGGGTTAGTGTTGCTTGCACATGGATTTTCCTTTGTTTCTTGAAAGAGGGGGTTTTTGGTTGGATATTGGTTTTCTTTTTTAGGCTGTTTGAAGTAGATGTTTGGAGAGTAGGATTGCTGGTGTACTCCGGACCAGTGAGGAGAAGCGTTCTTTTCCCTGAGTTTTGCATCATTATCTCATTTGTGGTGTGAGAGTAATGGTCCATGAGCATCTGGTCTATTCTTCCCTGCTGAAGATTCTGGTTGTTAAGTAGTGGAAGGTGCTGGTGTTCTTCCCTAATTTCAGTTTGTCCTAGTTGTACAGGGGTTTCAGGAACAATCTCTTCTTCATTTTGTGTTGGTGAAGCTTCATGGTAGAATACTTTCCAAAATGGACTATGGTCAGAGGTTTCTGCTTTCAACCAGCCTCCAAAGCATCCTCCCAGTTCAGTTGTGAATTTCTCCTCCTCATAAGGTATGTCTATACAATAAGTCGCATAATGGCCTATCTTGCCACAAGAGAAGCAGAAAAATGGTAGTCTCTCATATTTGAATTCCAGCCACACTTTTTTATTCCCATGTCGCATCAATTGTCCTACTCGCAATTCAGCCTCCACATCTAGCTCCACTCTTGCTTTCCCTATTTTCTAAAAAGCAGGGCCTCTAGCATCTGTTTTCACCTCCAAAACTCTCCCCATTGAACTTGCAATCTTCTTTATCATGCTTTCAGAATTCCATTCCAAAGGGAGCCCATAAATTCTGACCCAAAATGCACATGTTTTAAATTCATAATAGTGGAGAGGAGTGTCTGGCTCCCATGCTTTTAGCAACAGTAAATGGTTTGAAAACGACCAAGGACCTCCCTCTAATACTCGGTTTTTATCTCCTTCATTCCTGAAAGCAAAGCTAATTTTCCCATTTTCTAGTAGTTTCACCTTTACATTCTCATTCTTCCACACCTTTTTCATAGCTGTTGTAAGTGCTTGAAAGTTGACATTAGGGTTATTATAGAGCTGCCCAACTAGAGAGAATCGGCACTCTTGAAGTTTTTCAGCCGATAATTCCTCATCAAGAATAGTCATATCGTTCTCATACATCATCTTACCTAATTTATTGCAGAGATGGGCAAGACGGCCCTCAGCTTCTCCGTCCCCTTCCATCACTGCTAGGGAATAGCCGCGGTATGAAGGATTTGAGATGTTCCCTAATCTGGTAGTTCGACTCCTCAGATAGCGGAATGGAGCGACACCTGAATCCCTACGTGCGGATTATGTGCAGACTTCAATGGTGAGTGGATATGGGTACAACAGCGAAAGCTCCGCTGGTGACGAAGAACGCTGTCCTGATTCACGAGTTTGGATGAAACAGTAAATGAAGCAAGGGTATGATGGGTGATTAGGTTTTTGAGGGTGGGGGCTCGTGGAAATGGAGGAGACAGTGATGGGAAGCAAGGTTATGGTGGATGATTAGGGTTTGTGAGAGTGGGGGTTGCCATTGCTACACCTTCGGTAGAGAGAAAGCTCCGAGCGTGGAGAGGCAGTTTAGTACTTGAGGAGAGAACAAAGTGCATGATCTCACATTGCTACCCCTCAGATTGGTTTGGTTCACATGAGCCGTGCTAGGATTCTAATTGTATACATAGAGACAAATCCACGGGATTAGAAAAGACAGTAAGAAGGAATTATCAGCAATGCTGGGGATGCGTTCCGGCTCACGCCTCAAGAAGAAAACACAATTCTTTTTGCCATGATTTATGTTTGATAAGCCAATTTGATTACCAACTTATGTTCTTGATTTTTCTTCATGAGATTACATGTTGCTCGTCTTTCATTCTACTTCATCGATCGGAAAGAAGTTTCCTTGCTCTTTCACAGTCTACTGGAAGTTAGTTCTTGCTTGCCTGACCAAGTCTAACCCTTAAATTCGACCCAAAAAAAGAAGAAGACCATGTGTCAAGAAATAATGCTGAAGAAAGAATTGTATAAGTTTTGTGTATTCCTCTGCATATTACTATATGGAATAATGAAAAGTATGCGAGCCTATCTAAAGATTTTATTAGATGATTATTTAAGGTAATATAATGATAGAATATGCAATTAATGTAAGATATGTAAAACTTAATGAATTACCTAAAATATTTCTAACATCCCCTCAAACTCAATGTGACGTTAAAGAAGTTGTTGGGGAAACTCCTTGTGATATTGTGATGATTACAAAATTATCCTTGGCTTAGTATCCACTGGATTAATGTGGGTGTTCATTATGATGAAGTTGTAACGTTTCAAAAAGACTGTGATAGTATTGTTGGTCTCTAACACCATGCTCGTTGAGTTATAAAAGATTATTCATGATGAATTAATCGTTTGTGATTCAACTACGAGTGATGGTATCAAGTAGAAATCAAAATCCAAGACCAATTGAAATTTCTCACAATTAGATGGAAATATCTCACAAAGACATCTTGATTTTGGCTCTTTTTTTTTTTTTTTTTTTGGGTGATATGAAAGATCAAACTTGTGAACAGCTGGTATTGAATTGTCTTAGGACGGCAAACGACATTAATGGGTGAGCCCATGGCATTGAATTTAGGCTAAGGTAAGTGTATAGTTCCACAATTGATCAAAACAAACTAGGTAGCTATCTTATCCCATTTCCTCATTTAGATTATAGTGTGCAAAGCAACGAAGAAAAGAATAAACCCACAATATCTTTTTCTATGTGGACTAGTTCATGGCCACTTAATTCTCCCTAGATATCTTGGGATAAGATAATTCAACATAATTCGTGCCAAAGTCTCTAATTGCCTTAGATCCAGGCATTCCTTTTTCAAGTTTTGTCAAATCTAGATTTGATCACCTCGAATCTTGCATCTTCCCCTCTTCCAAAGGCGAGTTTGAAGATAGAGTGGACCTTTGCTCAACTCATTCCTTCAAGAGGTGGCCCTTCTTTGGCCAAACGTTCTACTCTTACCAATTTTTCATTAAATTAATGATGCAACTGATACACACACCGAATCTACTTCCTTTTTCTTTTCTTTTTTTCTCGTCACTGAATCGCATTCCTTGACTTAAACTGAATTTCAAACAAATCAGAGTGAACTTATCAAGGATAAGGTCGACTAAGCTCGTTCATGTATCAACTTCATCTAGGCATTTCGCCAAAACACGTGACAGGCATCTCGGCTTAGTGATCAAAACGCAGGGACGAAGCAGCAACTTCAAATCACACGACCACAACATCATCATCCAAGCAGGCTCAAATCAATAACATATCCTCAATAAGATGCTGCTTTCATTCTAGAGTTCTCGGTCTCAAGTCTCACGTGCGAAGCGACAGAAACGAAGTATAAGCAATACCTTGAAGAAAAACAACAAGCGGCCTTGAATGACGATGGAATCGTAGGGAGAACTCGGCAGAGACAATGACACTGAAGATTGGAGCCAGTAAAGGGAAAACAAGCAAGTTGACATTTCTTCGAGCTCACTGACTGGAAAACACAGCTGCGAAAATACCCTGCGACGGAAACCGACGGCGGCCAGTGCTCTATCCATGTCTGGTGGGCGATCATTTCAACTTGAAGGTGCAGTCGTTAGCCACGGGCGGTGATTACACCTAGGAGTGGAACTCTAGGAAAGCGTCACGACCGAAGACCGGTGCCGGTGGAAGAGAAACTCGAAGCGACGGCGATCGGAGGTAGATCGCCGCCGGCGAAGTCGTCGCCTGTGGGAAAACAAGAGGAGAAGAAGAAGGCGGTGCTAGCGAGATCGTAAAACCAGAGAGGAAAAACGCGCGCGCTGGTTCCGCCGTCCTCCTCCGCCGACTGAGGAAGAGCGCGCGCCCGCGGCGGTGGTCCGGTGGCGCCGCCGCTTGGGAACGGGCGGCGGTGGCGTCGTCGGCGGCCGGCCGATCGGAGCTCGCCGGCCTCCGCTTCTTCATCGGGCGGAGTGCGCGCTTTCTCTTCCTTCTTTAGAGAGAGAGAGAGAGAGAGAGAGCGTTGATATTTTCTCATCGGAGGGAGCGAGCGGTTACGATACGGAGAATAGAAAAGAAAAAGAAAAGAAAGGGGATACGTGCACTATAAATCTAAAAATTTATTGTAAAAATATAATTTAATCTTAAAATTTTTAAAAATATAAATAAGTTATAAATTTTATTATAAAAGTACAATCAAGTTTTAAAATTTTTTAAAAATGTAATCCAATCCTAAAACTTTTAAAAAGTGAAACACGGTTCTAAAAATTTCAAAAAGTGCAATCAAATTCTAAAATTTATCAAATTAATTAAAGTCTTTCATTAATAAATTTTTTAAAATTTTAGAACTTAATTTTATAAATTTCTATCAATAAAAGGACTTGATTTAATCAATTTTTGATAAATTTTAGAATGTTTTGACAAGTCCTTTTATTTAATGAATTGTGTTTTTGAAAATTTTAGAACTCGATTACATTTTTGTAACAAATTTTAAAATTTATTTGTATTTTTGAAAGTTTTAGAACTTACTACACTTTTTTTGTAACAAGTTTTAGAATTTTCAATGCATTTATTTCCATGGAAAAAAAAAAAAAAGAGCTAATTTTGATGGGCTTAGCTTATGGGCTCCCTTTTATTCGGCCTACGTGATGCAAAATGGGCTTAAAGGATGAGCTAATGTAAATGGGTAAATGGGCTTCGAATTGATCCCCTTTTTTTTTTTTTATTTTGTTGGTTTGATTATTATTTCGTCTAATCATCTATTCTTCTGTCATTATTTTGCTTTTTTCTTTCCTTTTTTTTTTTTTTTAGTGTATTTTTACACGTATGAAAATTTGAACCCTAATTTCTCCTCTACGATGAATCGATTTAGTCTTCTTCATTTGTTTTTCTATTATTGACATTCAACCCCTTCCTTCATATACACCAATGTTAGGCTATGTTCGGTTGTCCGGATTTCTAATCGGGATAGGATTAGATATGATAGAATATGAAATTATGAGGTTTGTTTATATCATGTTCATTATTTGGTGAATCATAATATTAAAGTCGAGATATGTTCATATCATATAATGTACTTTTTTTTTTTTTTTTTTTATATAAACGACGTATCATTGTAAATGAATTTAAATGTTCATAAACGAGATATGGTGAAAATCTCTCGTAACACTATTCCTTTAATTTTTTATTTTTATTTTTCCTCTACTTTATATTATTTTCTTTATTATTTTTTCCCCTTTCATCATTCTTTAATAAAAAATTTATCAAATAGTAAAGTTTGTACTAACATACCTAAAATACAAAAATACCTAAAATTTATAATAAATATAAATATTTAATTTATAGATTGAATGTTTATTATAAAATAGAATTAAAGCTAAATATATAAAGTAAAATAAGATTAATTAAAAATAAAAATTATTTTTTTATTTTTAAAATTTTAAATTAGAATTCAAATATTATTTATTTTGAAATATAATTTCAATTTTGTTAATTTAATAAGTTTGTTATTCGAGAAAAATAATTTTCTTATTATAGATATTATAAATCCTATCCACTTTTATCCTATGAATGATATCCCACCTCATTCATGGGATAATTTTATCATGTCTATATCCTCTTATATATGACTTTATCTTATCTTAAGCGAGCACCAAATGTAAGATATGATAAATCATATTCTATCCCGAATTTTATGCGATTACCAAACGTAGCCTTATTGTATTTACTTTTTTAGCAAAGTGTATGATGAACTTCCCGGCAAACACTTCGTTTGTGAGAAGTTGACGAGGGTTTCCTATGAATCAAAAGGTCCAACAAATGCAACTCTGTTATCAAGAAACGAACGTCTTTTGAAGGACTAGGTGCCCGAATGATAGAATTAAAAGCCAAAAAAAAGCTGATTCACATATTGCATGCATACTTCACAGAAAATCTCTCGCCAAAATTAAAGATTTCTCAATAGCAAAAACAGATTATTGAATAAAATAAGTAATTAGCACGAGAAAAAAGAAGAACAAGAAATATTTCATTAAATTGAATCGTAAGCATTTCAAATTTAAGCAAGTGTGGACACTTAAGGAAATATATATTAAGATTATCCAGAAAAACTAGCTCAAAAAAATGACCATTTCACTTACACTTATAAACTGGCTATTAACCCTTTTCATAATCAATATGAGATAATGCAACATTTTGCAATCAAATTAGCATATCACAAAATCACATAGAAGTAATGAATCAATAATTCTTCATTGCTTTCGTCTCACTGTAACTTGTGTAAAGAGAAGAATGTCATTGAAAGCAGAAAAAAATGACTGCATGGGGGCCTCTAACCACTACTCTTTAATTTCGCATTAGCTCTCTATTGCGTGCGCATAAGCACTCTGGATCAAGAATACATTGAAACCACCGACCGCGGTGGCGTGGATGGTAGGGCCTTGGACCTCCACGTTGGAGGCCTTGGTTCGAATCCCCTGCGAAGCAGGGGGCAGTCTTAGCTACTAATGGTGACTTAAGCGTGACGTCGGGGTGGTGGTTTTCGCTAGCGTCGTCGGGGTTTACGGCGCGCTGTCGGTGCAAGTTTGGTTCCTCTAAATCAAAAAAAAAAAAAAAAAAAAAAAAAGAATACATTGAACTTTTTCGGTCTGCTTCACCAGAAACACACTTTTGCACCCAGCTATTTTCCCTCTTTGATTTTTTATTTATTTTATTTGCTGAACCTCTTTAGTGTTTGGTTCTTCTGCTCCCACTCCTATAATCGTATTGACCACTCTCTCAGGGTGATTGTTGATCATACCGTGCCTCCAAAATCGTTGAAAGACGTTTTATATCCATCTATCAGTGACCCATTTTGTGGCTTTTAATGTAATTACAGAGCCTTCGTCCCTCCCTCGAAGCGAGGCCCGTGCTTCCAGCGCGCCGGGGTCGTCCCCACTTTGCTCTTGCATCTCCGTCCGTTCTCGAAACGCTTTGTCCTCTTCCTCCGTTTGGGAATTGTATTCTTGTCATGGTACAATCCGCCCACCAGGCGTCCGATGAGATTACTCCGAAAGTAGAGCTGGGTTTTTGTTGTTTCGCTGGCGTTGGTTAGTGATAAGAAGAGATGGAGCAGTTCGATGCTTCTGGTTCTGTCAGTGTTGGTCGCCAGTCATAACTCATTCTTGCTGGACCCCGTGGAATTGGCTCTGTGTGTACTGTTTATTTTCCTAGTTTTTTCCCCGTACTCGGATCGATATGTTCTTGGATTGGTTACTCTTACTGCACCCGCTTTTTCAATCACCTTGAATAGAGTTCATGGAAATGCTACTAATTGTTTGTTTGCTTGGGCAGGAGCTTTTTCTTCCGAGGAACCCATTTTGCAACTCTACTGCACTCTATAGATCCCAAGACCCATAGGTAAAGTTTATTTCTCAAACTGGGTGAAAACAATGGCGAGTCTGAGATTGTTAAGTGGATGAAACTGCTAGCTTGAACTGCCTTCTTTTACTCCTTTCTTGGTATCTGTTTCGGTAGGGCATGGTTCCCCTGCATAAGCTTCTTTCGGTAATGCATTTACAGGTTCTTATTGGGTGTGTATGCCGAAGGATCGATTAGTGAATGCTACCAAAGGGAGTGGCGATGCCATACATGAAATGGAAGATACTCATAGTGCATGGCAGAGAGGGTATCGAGGGCAAGATTGAAGTGCCGGTAGACCAGAGATGAGCTAAAGGTAGCTGTGAAGAAACGAAAGAAGTGGAGAGAGCGGAGTTTGAAGAAGGGAGAAGAAGAGAAAGTGAGAGAGAGGAGAGAGAGAGAGAGAGAGTGAAGGGATCTGTACAGAAATGAGGAACATAGCGAGGAATCTCCAGACCGTTTGCCATATCTTCTGAGGAAATTTAGTGCTCCCTTTGGCTCCCTAGGTGATGATATACCTCCTTCATCTGGACAAAGCAAAGGCAATTTCATGATACACCGAAGTCCTCCTTTTGCAGTTTGGTGAAGGTAATAATGAAGGTAATCTCTGCCAATGGTTATTTGAGATATACTATTTATAAATGTAATAGGTTCGTCTATGTATGCATTTGAATATTATGTTGTCTATCGAGGCATACATTCTGATTGCATTTGACAGTATGGAATTCTTTCCTTAATTGTGACTGAACTAATCCACGGAGCTAGATGTAAAGCATACTGCGGCTTTCTTTAAATAGAAGCTCTTGTTGCAGCTTCTGACTTCATTAAATCGTGTTTTGAAAAGAGACTCGGTACATCCTAGACCCGTTTTCCTCCTCTGTCATGCCTTGTGATTAGTGATTGCTGGTTGATGTAACTAAGATCAGAATTGGGATTAGTTTGCATGAAAGAGAGAGGAAATATGCTTTTCTCTTGTCACACCTCTCAAAAACCAGGATCACTCCTCTCAAAACAGAAGAAAATGCCAATTGACACAAACATTTTCACACATGAAAGAACATTAGGAAGATGAGATCCACTCTATATCACTTTCTCTGGAATGAGAGACTGGGATTGCTTCCTGAAAATTGAACTTCTTGTAACCAACCATGAGTTTATAGTCATTTCAAAGATACCTTGTCAAGAAGCACTCTGTACACTTCCTAGAAAACTATCAATCTCAGAAGCTAAATTGCTAGAGCAGCTAAGCTTGACAATCTTGATGGTAAACTGAATTCAAAGGGAACAGTGACTGGTGATAATCATTGCAGAATTGGCATACAATGCGCAACACAATGGAAAAGGATGTAGTGTGGGAGGAAATTTGGACAGTTTGTACATTGCTGAGCGAAAGGTGCGCTTTTCTTGAGGTAGCCAGCTTAAAAGCATCATCGCTCCCTTGTCAATACACTAAAATATTCACCAGTTTCCTTTGATCTGTTGTAAGGTTTTGAAAATCATAATTTCCAGAAAGAAAGGTTTATGGGGAGGATTTGAAGTGTAAGACAATAGTTTGGATCTTTAGGACCAGGTGACTTTTCAATATGGTCAAACGACGACATGCCAGATACTTGAAATTTTGCAAACAATTAATCTATGCAAGCAGGTATTGATAAATTTTTCAAACGAGTGTCCAAGGCCAAAGCTGGAGAAAGCAACAAGAAGTTAACTCTGGCCCCTTTGGATATGCTATGCGTAATATGTTGGACAAAAACTACACAATCTAATTAGCTGAACATCTCTGTATCATTGCATATGGAGTCATATACGGCAAATTATCTGAGTTGTTGATTTGGAGAGTTCAATAGAAACGTCTTGATGAAAGAGTAACTAAAACGAGTTTATGCATTCACTGTTGAGGTGAAAGCGCAAAATACGTGGGCATGTATTGAACCATTAACAGCATTGCAATTTGCACACTCATCTATAAGAAGGCTGAGTTAAAAATGATCATTTGAACTTTGTGTTCAGACAAGATTAAGAAAGTCAAATGTTGTCAATTTACCATAATCAACTTTCCCCATTTAAAGATATCACCATACTGAAAACTTCACAAGAGAAAATTTAAAGACATGGAACCGGGCTTCAAAACAAGCGTGAATTGAATTTCTGGGGGAAAGAAGAGATATTTCGATTGTGTACAATAGAATTCCATCACTATATCCTTTCCACAGGTCAAAAATTCTGTCTGTCACTGAACAACAGCAATACTAGTTCAAGATTATGTCTAATTTACCTTGTGAAGAAGGCTAAAGTGGAACTTGCTAGCAATAGGCTCCCAATATATCCCAACCTCATCGCCAACCGCCAAATCCCTCCGTTTCACGAACTCCTTGATCCAACCACCCTTGAGGACGTAGGACCCAGACGACGCCCAGAACACGAACACCAGTCTCTGCTCAGAGCACGTGTCCATGTCCCTCACGATGACGTCAGCCCCCTTGCTGCTCTCGACTTGCCTCACTGTCTCCTCGTTCATCCATCGGAGAAAGTGGCTCTTCACAGAGTCCCGCCCGATCAAGAGCCTCGACATGTGGCCGAGATCGCTTTGCGTGAGCCTCTTCTTGATCTTATAAGGGTCGAAGAGCAGCGTCAAGTCTGTGGAAACTTCCTCGGCGTCACATCCTGAGGCCTCTTTCTTTCCCTTCTGCGTTCTTTTGCACTTCGCCTTCTTCTCCACAATTAAGGATTCGGCATCGGTAAGTGAGGCCGTGGATTTTCGCTTCAGTTGGGCAGGAACGATTTCTTGACGAGGGTGGCTGACTTCCTTCGTGTTCTGATCAGGTGCAAGGAGGGAGAACTCGCGAGACACCACCACTCCTGCAGATGAAATACCTGTGGCCCCTTCGTCACCATTCTTCTCCTGGCCATTCTTCTCCTGATCTTGCAGATAAGAAAGGCATGATGAAGAGTCTATCGACGCCGGCGAGTGGACCTCGCTTCTCAGGTGGTCGCCGATGGGTTTCTTCTTCTCGTGATCCTCCAGATAAGAAACACGCGACGACGAAGAGTCCATCGACAATGGCGAGTGGACATCGCCTCTCAGGACGTCGCACATGGGAGGCGTTTTGGGTGCCAAGAAATCGACGAGCTCCATGGGTTCGTGGCGAAAGAAACGGGAAAGTGCTTCGCGAGAACAACAGTGGGGTAACAGGGTACAGCGGAATTCAGAGACAGAGTGAAAGAGAGAGACAACGTTGGAGAGAGAGTAGAAAGACAGAGGACGACGAGGACTCGGAGGTATAGAGAGAGAGGGAAATATATGGTTGGTTTACCGTTGGAATTGGGATGGCTTTGTAGTCAAATTTTGAGAGTGCACTGACGAGTGAGAGTTTCTTTTCTAATTCGAGTCAGGTTAAGATTAATAAAATAGGAAATAATTTCAAGATTCAAGATCGAAGATTGATTTCCTACAGAAACTCTAACATCACAAGCTCTTTAATTATTATAATAATGAGTTGGAGATAGTTCCCAAAGCTTCTTCTTTTGTTACATTATCTACATCATTTAGTAGGGGTGAGCAGCGGTTTAGGGTCGACCCTGGACCGACCCTGTCGGTCATTAGTCTGAAATTCCAGGGACCACACCTGTGTCGGAGTTGGTCGCCGGTCACCAGAGTTTTAGGTCGGTTGTGCTGGGCCAACCTTGTATATTATATTATATTATTTATAATTCTTTTATATATTCAAACCTAAGTAAAATGTCTATTATATTATATTATATTGAGATGTTCTATCAATAGCACTAATAGTAATTTCAATTTAAAACTTTTGTTAAGTATTAATTATGTGTCATTTGTTTTGTTTTCAAGTGTTTAGAAGTTCAAGTGAATTAACAAGATGTGAAGTTATGTATTCATGGTTTATATTAAGTATTTTGAATTTTTATGATTAATTTGTATTTTACTAATGAATTTCAGCTGCACTTTGCTTTTCAATTTGTGTCAAATGGTAGAAGTTTTTGAAGAGTAGAGTAGTCTTTGCAGATTCTTCTACGGTGATTTCTAGTCAAGTGGTGTAAAGCTCATTTTTTGGTTGAGTAGACTCTACATGATCAAATGTTAGTCAAGTGGTGCGAAGCTCATTTTTTGATTGAGTGGACTCTACATTATCAGGAAAACGCTTTTGCATATGGTGTTAGACGATTACAAGAACTTTCCATCTTGTCCCATATCTCGATGGCGGTTAGCGGATATGAAATTTCTATTATTGTGTCATCTTAAATTTGCTAAATATGTATTGGTATTTTATAGTTTAGTTGCACAATACCATATTGTTGATGGATGTGTAATTTGAATTTGTAGGTTTGCTTTTTTATGAAGTATAAAAAATAAGGCGAAAAAATTATCGATCGGTCCCGGGTTGACCACAGGAAGGACCCGAACCCATTGGGTCGTCCGGTCCTTGGTCCCAGGCTCAATAGGGTCGGTCTCGGTCCTAAAAAGTGAGGACCAACACTTTATACGGGTTGGTCCTAGGGTTAGGGGGTGGCCTGACCAACCCGGACCATGCTCACCCCTATCATTTAGTAGGACGGGAATTTAAAAAGTTGGAATTTTCTTTTTTGATTTACTTTAACAAAAGAAAGATTTTTAGATGTATATAATAAAGAGTTCATAGAAAAAACATGGGTAGTCACTTGGCAAAAATTACACAATATAAATAAAAAAGACGACATTGATACAAGATACAATGAGCCTTTTTTTTTTTAATTATGTTTGTCATCTTTTATTAATCGATTTGTTC